>NC_059671.1:606060-909090 GCF_905147105.1 Pieris brassicae | reverse complement strand
GGCCCACACATAGAGACTCTTTCGAATAGGCTGAGCCTTGCAGCATATGCAGTAAAGAAAATCCGACAGTTTATTGATAACGACACGGCTAAAATTGTGTGTCCTAGCTACTTTCACAGCGTTATGTCGTACGGTTACGTTCTACTGTGGGGTGCTGCTCCAGAGGTTCAATCCATACTTGTGCTGCAGAAGCGGGCTGTTCGGTGTATTTTTTGTGTTTCCCCAATAGAGTCGGTACGGAATAAGTTTAAGGAATTAAATATTATGACACTATCCGGTCAATATATTCTTGAAGCCTTGTAAAAAATATAATCGATTTTAAAACAAATGCTAACTTTTACCAATATAAAACTCGAAACAGAACCAATTTGAGTGTACGACCAAAGAAACTCCAGAAGATAAACCATTCCTTATATGGAAATTGTATCCGTTTTTACAACAAACTCTCGATCGACATTAGAGAATTATCACTAAATAAATTCAAAGCCCTCGTTAATCATAAATTAATCAATAAAGCTTTTTATAAATAGACGAATATGTAAATAATCCTAATCCTTGGGATTGATTTGCTTAGTTTTTTCTAGAATTATTGGAAAGGTAACGACATGAATTTGAAAATTTAAAAATGGAAGCATATAGTGTAGCTGAAAAATGATCCACCACCCCTGAATTTTCAGAGGAAGGTCAAACGCCATTTTTATGAGCTTTGCGATGAGATGAGCGTCACCAAGATCCGGAAAGTTTGTTGAAAGTGAACATATTTCATCGAGTATTGGACATCATTATAAACCAACTGAAACAGCGTTTCCTTCCAATTAATGAAATTGTTTCAAATTTCAGTGCCGTGGAAGGCACTTTAAAAGTTTTAAATAACACTTATCTATTAAAAAAGCTCTAGCATTAATTGAGATATATAAAAAGACATATCTGAATCATTTGCCAGAGAAATTTTCAGATTTCGATCCACTTTCAAAGACAAAATAGAAAATCTTCGTGTATTAGATCTTGCTGATTTATTAATAATAAGAAATCATTTTTTTCCTGCAGCTTTTGAAGTATGTACTGCATTAATGTTATTTATTACAATTCCTGTGACTACAGCTAGTGCTGAACGATCATTTTAAAAACTAAAATTGATTAAAAACCTTTTTAAGAAACTCTTGAAATAGGAGTGTTATGTAACTTGACTATTCTGTCTATTGAATATTCTATGACCCGATCTTTAAACTTTGATGATGTTATAGACACTTTTACGGAACAGAAAGCTCGAAAAAAAATTCTTTATAAATCTTATTAAAATTAAATTTTTATTTTTATATCTTTGTAAATGTATGCAAGTTTCCTCACGATGTTGTTCCTTCACCGAAAAGCTAGCGAATGCATTGAGATGTTCTATGTCTGAATGTAATGTCTCCAATACGCATTGGGCTAGCGTGGGGTCTACAGACCATTTCTCTCGCCCCAGAGAGGGGGCCTATGGCCATTAGTGGGACATATACAATGTGCAATTGAGTACGCCTAAAATCTCGAAGTTTATTAAAATTGAAGTGAGTACAACGTGGCGATTTTTACTGATCGGGTCCCATCAAAGGAATTTGCCCAACGAGCCCCAGATGGTATAGTTACGCCACTGGACTGAAGCCTTGCTTAAGTCAATTATCTTTATAATATCACTGACAAGCCATTTCTTCCTGGCAGACATAGCGAGGAAAATATTCTTAGCTTTTGGTCATTAGTTGACTGCTACATATTTCATTATTATGAACAAGCCATCGTTAGATTTGCTTTAAATTTTTTACAGGTGCAAATATTTGAGTAATCAAATAATGCAACCTCCAACTACAGTTATGCTAAAGTATGTATTTAAATAAAGTATGTTGTCATTATTCTAGGAAAAGTATTTAGCTAACTCATGTTAGTATTTTAAGTAAGCTATTTAGTAAGGTTCTTATGTAACCAGAATATTGCCAATTTCTTTGAATATCTTTATAATAATTTTAATTAAAGTGAGACCCAAAGGTATTGAAGCTATATATGTCTATCAAGGTGACTATAATATTATTATATACATAATATAATATTACATTATTATATATTATATTGGCTATGCATATATGGCAGTAGTTTATAAAAACAATAATTTCTTATATATAACCATTTATTACTACAATTTTACACTATATATAATATATACAATTCCAGTTAACCTATTCACTACTCTTTTCTGCAACTTCTCCTTTTTTCTGCTGAAGCTTAGCAATCATCAACTTTTCACGAGCTTCTACTCTTGCTTGTTTTTCTCGTTTCTTCTGTTCTTTTTCCCTCTTTACTAACATTTGTTGGAACCTTTCATCTCGTGGGTCTAAAGTGAAGCCAAAGTGTCTTCTCACTTCTTCCACAAGGCGCTCTTTCTTTATCTAAAGCATACAAAGATGGTAAGGTAGAATTGATCTCTGGATAAGATAGCATGACTATAATATGTTATTATTCATATTAGATGGTCCAATCCTTTACAATGACTATAGGCTATAAATCATGATATACTAACATTATTAGCAAAGCAAGTATGATAAAAGTGAAAAGATTGTATTTGCTTTCATTGCGAGCAAGCTATAATAATTGTTATCATGATCAATGTTATGCAAAAATCATGTAATCCAGAATTGTCTTATTAAACTTTGAAACAGATTAAATCTCCTTTATCAACCTTTAACCTTTTGTTTTGTAATTAATTATTTTCTTAAAACAATGAATAAACTATAAATAATGTATTTATTGCAAGTAATTAACATAGTAATTGACATAATATGAATTCAATTAATAAATACCTATAGAGCTATCATAATTTTAAAATATCTCTAAAAGATTATAATGGTCCTAGAACAATTTGAGAATTCAAGATATGCATATGTGGGTCTTAAAATAATGACGATTGAAACAGTGGCAAACTATGGCTTGTACCATATAAAACATAAGTAAGCAAGTTTAGGTGCTGCATAACATTGTTAGCATTATTCAACACATACTAAATATTAGATCTATGTATCTAATATTTCTTTTAAACTAATAAAAATAAATTAAATTTTTACTTTAGAGTACAAGACAGTTGTGGAAGTAATTGAGTATTACCTTCGCTGCTTCAACTTCAGCTGTCTTTTTAGCCATTTTTTCTTGAAGTTCTTTCTTCCATTGTTCAAGTTTTGCAAATTTTGTAGCAATCTCATTATCCCGTTGCTGGATCTTAAGCTGTTCTTCTCTTCTTTTCTGAGCAGCTGTGGCTATCATTTCTTGAATTGTAAATGGAAATGCTACAGCTTCAAATTCTCGCTTTTCTTCTATATCTTTTTGTGTGGGCCAGCATATGCCTAAAAATAAGTCTGTTTTAGTCTATGTATATGCAGATGTAGTACACAAGGTATCGTCAGTACAGGTTGCCCACAAGGTGGTGTCTTTTAGCCGCTATTGTGGAATCTAATAGTTAACAAGGTCATTACAGAACTCAATTCTAGCAATCTCTACACAATAGCGTATGCGGATGATATAGCTATCCTGGTATCAGGGTACTTTGAAAGCACATTATGTGATCTCATGAGATATGAGAGATAGTGCAATAAGCGTCAGGTTTTAGTCAACCCATTAAAAACAGAACTAGTCTAAATTACCAGTGGAAGAGTCCTTGAACCATACAGACTGCTAGAACTCTACAACATTGAACTAAAACACAAGGAAGAAATCAAGTACTTAGGTGTGATTTTATCACACCAAGGTGTGTCAGCAAACTGCTTTGAAACAAACACCTAGAACACCTTTTATTAATAGCAAAAAGATGCTAGGTGTTAAACAGGGTTTATGGCCTAAGATAACTTTAAGGCTTTTAACTGCCATATTCAAGTCAATGCTAGCTTATGCAGCCCTGGTTTGGTGGCCGAGAACAGAACTCCAAACTACAGTATGACAGTCCAAAATGGCTCTGCCGTTAACTCACAATTGACAAAGCCACTTCACTAAACTTATACAAAACAATGATAGGGACACTTATGGGCCATTGTCTCCTTAATAAACAACTGTTTCAGTGCAGAGACTGTTTCAGCGCAGAGGAATAAGTCACTCAGTCTAGGAATGTGAGGCTGTGGCTAAATATTGTGCAGAAATCCTCAGACCAGTGAGGTCGCTCTGTGAATGCTGCGAAGTGCCCAGGAGGCTTCTTTGGTTTTGAAAGGGGTTTGGCTGGCAACCAAACTAATGCAGATAGAATTTAACAATAGTTGTAAATTAATTTCAAAACATCTGAAAACATAATTTTTTAGAAAATCTATTTCTATTCTACCCAGGTGCGGGCGCTCAATGCAGCGTTAAATTACACAGGACCCAAACTTTTTAAATTCTTCTGTGTTCAATTTATCCCTTTTATTACTGTTTAAGTTTGGAATATTCTACTTGTGTGTCATGAAAATCTATTGTATTGTTACTATACATAGTATGTTTTATACATTACTTGGATTGACACCACTGGCGGCACCATACTTTCCATACATCTTCCTATTGAATTTTACTGTTAAATGTGCTATGTGCTTGGGCTCCTCATAAGGCCGTCTTCCATTCATTACATCGTAATGAGCCTTTGATAAACGTGATATATTTCTTTTCTTTTCTATTTCTGCTTCTTTAGCAAGTGCATCTTCAGTATCATCGATGGTAACCTGTTCATTCTGTTCTATTTCAGGCGCTGTTGTCGATGAACGTGTCGTATTTATAAAATAAGAACGTAATAGTTTTGGTTTTATATAACGATTCATGTCTTTTGTTAATAAATTATTTTGATAGAAATATTTTAATTACTAAATTTTTAAGTCAGGTTAAATTGTGTATTTAAATTTTAACACAGATCAAAATTCAAAGGTATGTTAAAAATTGTCAGTCGGATTGAATTCAAAAACTCAAGTTGTTATTATTGTCACTACAGCTTGCAAGCTGCTGCCGCTGTCACATCCATTGACTGGCATTTTATATTCCAATCAGGAATGTTCTATGCTGTCACTGTCAGCGCCTGTCGGTATTAAGGATTGACGTCAGACACAAAACTTGTAATTTATTGAATCATTAGCAGTTCTGAAGAGTTCCTTAATTTTTTTGAATTACTTGCATTTTGTATTTCTATTATTGAAAATGGATGATTTTGGTGATAATTTCGTTCAACCCGAAGTGGACCCTGCAGCCGAATTCTTAGCTCGTGAACAGAATCAGCTAGCAGGTCTAGAAGATGACCTGGAAACAAGTGCACCGCCCCCTGTTGCGACAAATTTAGCTTCAAATGGACTTGACGACTTCGTGGGTAATTATTATACGTTTATTATTGCATCACTATAGATGTTATAAGTTTCCAAGCAAGGAATATTTTTAATATTATTAATTGCTATAAATCTTTTATTGTCTGCATAGAAGTACCAAGTGCAGCAGCTTTTGACGCTAATGGTTTGATGGATGATGAACCCACTGGAGCTCCAGCAGCAACACCTGTAGTTTCGGTATTCAAACAAGAAAGAGAAGAGCCTGAAAAAATCAAGCTCTGGAGGGAAGAACAAAAAAAGAGATTAGAGGAGAAAGGTATAAAATATTTTATGACTTTTCCTCACTTGAGTGAGTTGCATAATTACTTTAGCTTTTGAGATGTTGTGTCCTTTCAACATATGTATAGTGATTTCTCTCAAATTATAGATGCTGAAGAAGAGACAAAGAAGCAAGAAATGCTAAAAGTGGCGAAAAAGGAACTAGAAGATTGGTACAAGACACATGAAGAACAGATATCAAAAACCAAAGCTGCTAACAGGTAAAATTTTCCAACAGTACCATAAAAGTTTGACTGTAAAGCCAACATAACATATATATTATAAAACCATAACTACAATTGGTTTTTTAGTATTATATGTAATAATAGAAAGCTTATTTTCGTTATACATTGCATGAAAATAATATATATATGTATATATAGATCTTAAAATATAGTAGCTTAAAAATAACAATGACTCAATTATTAAGATTTATGAGAGCTTGTAGATTTGGTACAAATTAAAGATAATAATTTAATTCTATTTACTTTACTGTGCCTTATATAATTTTTTTTTCTATGCACGCAGGGAGTCTGCAAAGTGAGTACAGCATTATAGGGGCTCAATACTAATTTTTGTTCTTGGTGGTGGTGTTTTTATAATTTTTTGGGTCATAGGTAATCTGGAGCTTTGTATGCAAAATTTTAACAGGGTTTTTGTATTGTCCATATTGAATTATGTTAAAACATCACATAATGATATAATGATGTTGCTGATTTGCTAAATTACTAACGAAATACATAGGTGTTAGTTCTTTAATTCATTTTGCGCAACATAAATGATACATAAATATTTTTTTGTTTATGAAGGTAACCATTTTTTTGTTTATGAAGGTAACCTTTAAATTTTACATAATAATTTTACCATAATAAGCAATATATTATAAATCACAATGTAACATTGTGCCTAATTGTAATGATTCTACAATTTTGAATTTCAATTAATTATTATTATTAACTTATTATATCCTTTAAAACCGCCTAGAAATGCAGAGAAAGCTTTAGCACGTGGTTCAGAGAGTAATGTCGAGGAAGGTAATGAGTGGGCTCGTGTCTCAGAGCTCTGTGACTTTGGCCCACGCAGGGGTCGCGATGTAGCCCGCCTGCGGTCTATCGTGTTGCAGCTGAAGCAGTCTGGAGTTAGTCCTAAATATCCCCCTCGTGCTAAAGTGTAAGTTCTTAAGACCCTGTAAAATACATAGTATTATTTATTTGTAAAAGTGTGTCATGAGTAGAATGAACTAGTTAGCATAATGATTGATTGGTTACAAATTGTATTGCAAAAATTTCACCTGAGTTGTATGTGTATTTTGAGAATAGGAAATTTATTAATTTGAGTAGCTGTAGATGGCATATGAGAACTAATATTTTAAAACAGAATTCCAATAATACCTATGATACCAAATTTCTTTTCAGGGCTTGAGGAAATTAAATTGACTACAACAGTTATTAGCCTAAATTTTTGTCATTCATCTTGGAAAAATGTCACATTTGATAAAATACTATAAAAAAGTGAGGTTTCAAATAGAGTAATAATTATATTCTATTGAGTATCAGACTGTTATTTATTATTTTTTCCATATTGTACAATAATGTGGCTAATGTTATTGCATGATTATTTGGTCATAGTATTATAAATAAATATCATTCCACAGTTAATAGACTTTTAATATAAAAAAAACCATTTAACAAACTATGTATATAAATTAGTTTTTATTAGTATACAATAAACTTGTATGACCTGGTGTTTTTCTTATGAAGTATTTTTTGGTATATTTGTACTAAGTCTGTCTAACTAAAAAAGCCACACTTGTTAAATTACAAAATCATACTTAACATATATATTTACATCATAACTTCAAATCCCTAGCTATATCAATATGTTTCCTTTTGTATACTCTTTCCACTAATTGCAACAATAAATACATTAAACTTATGACTAACAAAAAAGGCCACACCCCACAGGATAGGTAGCTTTTTAACTGCAAACCTAAAGGTTTATTTTTATTGAGCAAGATTTTGTCATATACAATCTCTGTTCTTCTTGTAACATCCATCCAACTATACATAGTCCTAACATTTGTATTGCACTGATATGGACATACAAAGTGTCCATCTTTTATATCCATTATGGCTACTTCCAAGCTATTTATTATACTACAAACATTTGGTTCAGCTAAATAAATCATATCATCCGGCAGTACTTCAGGTATACCACCAACTTTGGTTGAAACAACCTTTAGACCACAAGATGCAGCTTCAACAATAGCCATACAATATGCTTCTGTTAAGGATGTATTCAAGAATATGTCACCTTTAACTAACACGTCTCTCACTTCCGAGTGCTTAAGACTACCAAGTAGTGTAACACAGTGCTGAAAGCCCTTTCTCTCTCTTACTTCTTGCAATAACCACATTTTAGGACCATCTCCTCCAATAATAAACCTAATATTAGGATAGCGGGGACACATATCTGCTATTACAGCAGCTATTAAATCTACACCTTTTCTATAAACTAGTCTAGAAACAATTACAATTGTAACATAATTTGGATCTCTTTGACTAGGATCTGGGGTAAAAGAATATGCATCAACAGCATTTGGTATAACAGATACTTTATGGGCCTTAACTTTTGCTCGAAGCACTGTATTCTCTTTTCCTGTATGTGACACACATATGCAATGATCACACTCACACAAGCACATTTGTAAATATTTATTAGTTAATACTGCAGACATATCAGCAAAACCAAATAGGCTGTGATCTGTGAAAACAGTTTTGAGTCCCATTAATTTTCCTATTATAGAGACTTCATGAGCAAGTACACTAAAAGCTGAATGTCCATGAACAATGCTGATACTCTCTCGTATCAAAATATAACGGACAATAGCTATATTACAAATCATAGTTGGGAGAGCACATTGGCTATAAAAAACTCTAATAGGCAAATAATATACTTTTAAGCCTCTGGTTAAATACCGGACTCCTACACGTTCTCCATAACAATGCGTTATCACAATAACTTTATGACCACGTTTTATCAAACATAAAGATAGATTGTAAATGTGTTCCTCAACTCCACCAGTGTTTGGATAAAAGAAATCCGAAGCCATACATACAACATGCTTTCCTTTCCTTGAAAGCGTTTCCTAGAATGTAAAAGAAAAATGTATATCTCTATGAATAAAATGAAAATAGACAAATTCCAAACAATAATATTACAGTTAAAACTTACCGTTTGTAAATTCATTTTACTTTATTATTATTTTAATCTAACTTGTAACTTTTAATTAGTAAATAAAGTAATTGAATAACTTATATGATGCATAATATGAGAAGTGAACTTTTTTCATATAAAATACTTGATGATGATGATGTTTTAAACATTAAATAAATAAAGTCAGCGTCGGCTGTCGATGCTACTCTTAATATTTTTTATTATTTGAACCCATCGTATCAAGACTCAAAACGAATTGGTTATTGGACTTATGTTTTGTGTCTGACAGTGAATCCTTCATATATATTGTCATAGTTGCTTACATAGTCTTACTAGTCTGTGGTATTAGTACTTTTAGTTAACATTTCGAGGTTATGTTTACATTAAATTTAACTACCAATACTTACAAATTTTTCTGTAGTCTAACCAAGTTAGACCAAATTGTTTATTGAAATGGAGAAATTAAAACAAATAAATCGTAAATGTAAACGATTTTCAGCACGCTTAAAGACTTCAAAGGGAGTTTTATGTGTTGAAAAACCAACTACTGTAAGTAAACACAGTGTTAAGATTATAACATTATTCACGTCCTTTTTAAATTAACTCAGTTTATTTATATAAATATTTAAATTTTTTAGAACATAGTGTTGTGTAACGTAGGCCAGGCTACTGGCTTTCTCAAGGAAGATGCTAACAATCTCCAACAAGAGCTACCCACAGTAAACATACTTAAATACATTGCTGAAAAAGGCGAATCACACTCTTTTTTAGTGTTTACTGATGTTAAAAGTTCTCAACTGTTTTATGAAGCTCACAATGGTAAAGCAAAGGCGATGAATGGAACATTAATTTATATGAATTATGTTGAAGAAGGTGAGTTAACCAAATTTATTATTACCTACTTGTCATACCTAGTCACTTAAAAAATTGTAAATAAAAGATTTAACATTACATTAAATACATTTCTAGTTCCAAGTGATGAGATACTTTGCACAGCAGATCCACCAAAAGGACTTCAAATAATACCTAATTTTATTACAATTGAAGAAGAAATTGCATTTATAACACTCTTTGATTGGATGGATGAGTCTAACCTAAAGAATCGACAAGTAAAACATTATGGGTATGAATTTAGATATGGCAGCAATGATGTGGATTTAAACACCCCCTTAGATGAAAAAATTCCTTCTCAGTGTGATATTTTATGGGAAAGATTGAGAGCTCAAGGCATTGCTATAAATGTACCAGATCAACTTACTGTAAATAAATATTTGCCCGGACAAGGTAATAATTATTACTGAAGAGAATAAAAAGTTTATATAAAATTTGTTAAAAATAGAAATGGACACCTGCAATATCTCTATGAACATTTATGTACAGCTTAAAAATTACTTGATTTAAGTCTGTCATATAATGTGTTTTAATAAAAAATTTCAGGAATTCCATCACATGTTGATAGACACAGCCCCTTTGGGGATACAATATTATCTCTTTCACTAGGCTCAGATGTTGTTATGGACTGGAAGCATCATAGTAATAAATATGTACCCATTGTGGTGCCTGCTCGGTCTATGCTTGTTATGCAGGAGGAGGCAAGGTATTGTATTTATATTAATATTTGTAAAAGTAATATTACACCCAGATCTGGATTGGATATAGTTTGTGCTGTGCATCCTACAAAAAACTTGGTACTGATAGTAAACTGTATTGTTATACTATGGAGAAAAAAATCATAAGTTATTCTTGGGGTTGACGATGTTGACACCTATGACTAAAAATTACCAGTTCTACTGGTGTTTTATTAAACATTATTATATATTGCTTACCTAAAATTATATAAAAAGCAACCAAGTTTTGCAGCCGTTTTTAAATGTAGCATAATCTTTTCTCTTTTAAATTTTTACTTCAATCTATTTTATAGATATGACTGGCAGCATGCTATTCAACCTCGTACAAGGGACCCCATAGTACAGACTAGAAAACACGAGAGAGTTATAACTGGTGATACTAGACCTCGTGACACAAGAATATCTCTTACTTTCCGTAAGACAAGAGAGGGACCATGTGAATGTAGTTATAACATTTTGTGTGACCGATTTAAAAATGATGGGGAGATAGACAATGTATTAGCATCGCATTTAGAGGAGTTGCATGTACACCAGGTATATTATTTGGCACCTTATAACACTACAAAGACCATAAAACAAGAAAGTATTATAAGGTCAACCTGACTTGACAAGGGCTGCTTGTTATGTAATTAGTTATAGGATCTAGATATATATATATATATATATATATATATATATACCTATATATATATATATATATATATACCTATATATATATATATCTAGATCCTATATATATATATATAAAATTCCAGAGGCTCTTTTATCTCTGCCTTTTAATAAATTTAAGAAAAAATCTAGTTGATAAAAGGGCCTGGGGCTAGTGCTAGACAGGCTACTTCTAATTAATTTGCGATATTTGTTTTAAAATAAGTGTTGTTTGATGATTTTCTATTTTAAAAGAGTACCAAGAGATTTTACGCTGGCTTTTCTCTCGGCCTACACCCTCTGTCTTCTTTGCCGATTCAAATTTAATGATGTGGTATTCCACTTATTAGTTATACCTTATCTTATTTTCCATAATAAACATATTTTATTTTATAGCTTTTATAATGATTTTTTAACAATAGTAACCGTTAAGATAGAATAATTATGTGGAATTAAATAAATAAAAAGCTGATTTAGATTAGGTTAATCTTTTAGCAAGAAAATATATGTAATAATTTGAACTAATAATATATATTTAGTTTATTAGTGTATTTCAGGTGTATGAACAAATAGCGGGTCATTTTAGTACGACGCGTCACAAGCGCTGGCCTCGGGTTGATGAATTTTTGCAGAGCGTACCCTCCGGTGCGGTGTTACTAGACCTTGGGGCCGGAAATGGCAAGAATATATTGAACAGGAATGATATTTTGCAGGTATGGAAGAAATAGTTTTGTCTTACTCACACTGTTGCTTGAAGTTTCGACTTTTGCAATATAATTCTAGACAGCAAAAAATGTGTTTAAAGGATAACAAACCTGTTTGCTTGTTTTCTTATATGCGATGACGTCATACTTTTGTGGCGAACACCAGGAATGGTATTATTGACGTCATCACGTCGGAGTTACCAAAATAGCACATTATAATAAAAGTTTCTAGACGGTTCTATCGGTCAGTGCGAAATAAACTATGAAAAGCGAAAGCTGTGCGCGGGCTCCACCCAACGCGGCCGTCTCGTCACACCTGGTAAATCACCGACGCGATGGAAAATAGGAGAAGAATTATTGTTCGCAACCCCTTAAACGCGCAAACGAAGTTATTCGCCTCTAAGGATATATTTATTTATTTATTAAGGAACACCAACAGATTACATGTATACATTTTCTAATTAACAATATTGGGTTTTATTCTAGCATGCAATCTAATAATAGGTGTACACAACATTGACTCTAATAAATGATAGCGGACAGAGTATACTTAAGTATGTGTATCTTTAAACATAAATAAATTGAAATGTGGAAAATATTCCATGACTTATGGCTGAGATGACTGAATTTTTTTCATCAATTTGTACAAAAACACCAGGTCCACAATCATACGACGATCCTCGAGAGTTTGCAAATTGAACTTCTGTAATCGATCAACATAATCACTTCTGTAGCAAAATTTGGGGGTTTTGTACGCCAGGAACCGTGTGAATGTTCTTTGTGGACGTTCTAGTGCATACTTGTGTTTGGTATGTGGGATTCCACACAACACTAGCGTACTCAAGGTGGCTGCGACCAATGCATTGTATAGAACAATAAGAGTTTTAACATTCTTAAAATCAGTGGTATTACGCCTAATGAAACCGAGCATCTGAAATGATTTCGCTATAATTATTTCGTGGTGAGGAATAAAACTGAGAGCACTATCCAGCGTCACACCAAGGTCTCGTATACGATCAACCTCCTCAAGAGCAACTCCATTAATTGAGTAAGAAGATTGGAATAAGTTTTTATTCCTAGTAAATTTTATATGAAAGCATTTACCAGCATTTAAAATCATGAGGTTATTTTTACACCAAGTGTGTATGGCAAGTAAATCCTTTTGCAATAGAGCAATATCATTCGTTGAAGTTATTGCCTTAAACAATTTCATGTCATCGTCAAACAATGAACATTCACTATAATGAACATGATCTACTATATCATTTATAAATAAAATAAATAAAATTGGTCCGAGGTGAGAGCCCTGAGGCACGCCCGGAGTTGCCACATACGGATTTGATGCATAACCATTTGTCACCACTGTTGATGATCTGAATTTAAGGTACGATGCAAACCAAGAATGTAAGGATCCGCAAACACCAAATGTAATTAATTTTTTTAATAATATATGGTGACAAACTTTATCAAAGGCGCTACTAAAATCAGTATATATCGCATCTACTTGTATCCGCTTATCAACATGCTCAATGAGAGTTGTGACATAAGGAACCAGGTTCGGATATATACACCTTAGCCCTGGATTAGATTGATGGTAGACTGATCGGGGATCCTCTTTTTACGTTCCACGACGTCAAGCGAACCGGCACAGTACGAGTTTAATAAAAACGTATTGATATCATATACATACATATATATATATCATAATACAGAACAAAAATCATTTTCATGTTGACAATATAACACTAAATGGCGCGTTTTGTTGATTTACCAAAGCACCTCTAGACTAATTAGGCACTTGGTATGATGATCTGCCAGTTGTGATGATGAAAGAAATGTCTTATTTTCTTCTACAGTTCTAGAAATTTCTAGGTAGTATTGAAGTATTGACACATATAGAAAGACTCAGTTGTGGAAAGTTGAGTTTGTGGTATAAAATTCTCAAGTCATTGGAACGTATTGAGTTTTATTATTTTCACCACTATGAATTTGCTTGGACACACAATAAAATAAAATAAAAAACGAATAAATGTAAGTTTAAAATAAAACATTCCAGATAGCAGGCGAACGTAGTGCAGGGTTGTTATTAGAATGTTCGGCGCACACACGCGCTATATCCGGCTCGGATTGTGTCAGACTCGACTTACTTCACTCGCCGTTAAGGGACGCGTGTGCGGACGTCATTATTTGTATCGCTGTCATACATCACTTTTGTAGCGAGGTGGGTGATATTCGCATTTGCATTCCAATACACGCATAATTACTATCGTAAATTTATAGTTTATTTTATATCAATTTTGGATTTTTACAAAAATATGTGTACTAACTAATTAAATCAAGACGTGTTTAAAAATTAGAGTTATTCTACTTTTTTGAAGCAAGGTTGGCACTTTTAATTTTCTGACAAATTTTGTTTACGCTAGAAACACATGAGATTTTATTTTTCCCTTGTATTATTGATTTTTACAGTTGAAAGTTGATATTTGTTTGTTGTAGAAGAACTAATTTATGTTTTATTTATATTTAGTGTGTTTAGTAAGAAATATTAAGTAAGAGTATTTTTTGTAACATTTCAGGCAAGAAGAAAACAATCGATCCTTACGATCGCGCGTCTTCTCCGTCCCGGAGGCGTCGCTCTCATCACTGTGTGGGCCAAAGACCAGACCAAATCGAACTACTTGGACACAAACAAGGAAAACCGCGATACAGACCTAGTGACCACGATTGGAGGTGTAAATCTTCCAATACACGAAAATAGAACACAATTTCAGCATTCAGATCTCCTAGTTCCGTGGAAATTGAGGCAAATCCGGGATAAAAAGTTAACGAAGACGTCTGACACGTTTTTGAGGTATTACCACGTGTTCGAAGACGGCGAATTGGATGATTTGTGTAAACCGGAACTCGAGATTCAGAACAGTTTCTATGAGGAAGGAAATTGGTGTGTTGTTTGTAAGAAATTGTAAAAAGTCATAGTATTGTGTATATCGGATAGTCTTTTTTATTAAATTATAGATTATTTATATTAAAGTCTATATTAACCCTTCAAACGTCAAATGTCAGATGTCTAACGTGATCGCTCGCGCCATCTGTCAAACATAGATTCCCAGTGACATTGAATTCTCCTAATATCATAGATTTACATACATACATTAAAAATTAACACTCGACACTGACAAATATACTATTAAAACGCGCGAATGCGTAATTTCAAGTTACCAGTGACCATTTTGAAAAACTTATGATTACTTTTATCACATGACATGTCTTGGCTGGTATTAACAATGTCGGTATAGCAGTGGAACTTATTATCGCTCTCCATGTTAAATCTTACAATTAGAGCACAGTAATTTTCCGTTACTTGAAAACATAAAAGGAATCTATTAATGTGTAAATTTGCTAATAACTACACCATGAAATGATTTTTCTATTTTTTTGATTATGAAATGAATATCGCTTTGTTGACCCCAAAATAGAATATAACTAAAATTGCTACATTTATAACAAAGTCAAATCGTGCTCTAAGGTTAAAAAAGTCAAAATTCTCCAAAGTTCAGAAATCCAAGCCAAGTTGTGATTATAGGTAAAATAAAACAGTAAAATAACCACGGAAAATTAAGGTTGAAAGAGGAACAGACAACGAATGAAAAATGTCACCGGCCATGACAGTTAAAACCACATGTACTCTGTGGTTGTTAAAACTTAAAAAATATTTTTTTAGCTTCTATCAATGAAAACGGTGATTTGGTGCTTAATAACGTAGGGAATTGTTGTAATATATATCTTATAATTTTGAATTACTTAAATGTGTAGGAATTTAGTTGTACGCAATGTACTTTAAACATTATACTTATATATATATTGTTCTGTTGAATATAAAAAAAAATATGTATTGTTTTTTTTCATCCTGAACCCTGGTTTATTCAGGCTATGTAGGCTAAAAAGGAAAAACTCCAACAAATTTCAACTTTTATTAGGAAAAAAAAATATCTACAAAATAACAATTGTACACAACATTTCTAACAGTGACGATACTCAATCGTATTATAATATATACTAATAATTTGATAACAACACAATTATGACAAATACACATGACAATTTGTACAAACAATACGTAAAATTTAAAAGCTCAAGTAATAAAATAGTACAAACTTTTGATATGAAACTTGGACAAATAGTTTCCATAAAATTACGTCTAGTGGATAAATTATCAATACGTTAAAACTTGGAACTAAGTGAAATACTATCAATCAATGGAATACTTCTAAATGGCCGGCAACGCACCTTCGCTGGTGATGTGAGCGCTTATGGGCGGTATCACTTAACATCAGGTGAGCCTCCTGCGCCTTTAAACCATGTTATATAAAAAAAAATGTTATATAAAAATGGATAAATCAAAAACTCTTCGGCCTTAGCAATTGTTGCTAATGTTGCATGTCAAAACTGAGACTGCTTTTGGCCCCGTTTCTGAATGTTACCCATAACTCAAACTTTGCAAGTTTTATTAAGACCCTATCTCAGCACGAATTTCTATGTCAGTGTCTCGGGGTGGACTGCGGTACGCAATGGAGAGCTGAAGAACTGAGGCGCTCAGGCCCGTCATAACAATTGGTTATGTATCTCATTAAATTAATACAATTTTACTTGGAATGGACTACTTGACTTGCGATACAATATATCGTGTAAATTTCAAAATCATGTTCTATATACACTTTCGTCATAAAATAAAATCAAAGTGTCAAAAATTGGCTATGTTTGGATTTTTTTCTATCGAGCGAAGTTATTTAAATCGTGTATCCAATGGATGGAAAATGGATACATAGACTCCTCAACTCCACCATATAATTTTTCCATTCGCATACTCCAAGAAATGATGACAAAAAATGGAAAAAAAAAACAATGTGGTTTTTTGGAGGTTGGCGACCGTATAAGCCCTTAAGTATCTATTACTACTGCCAGCTTGACCATTAGACACGCATAGATTAATAATCTCGCTTAGTATATGTCAATACGTTAGTTCATATTCCTGACAGCTCAAAAGAATACATTTAGTTCCAAATTCGCCCGCGCAGTGCTACTAACTTTTCCAAATCAATATACATTGTTACTTCTAGATATCTACTCGATTTTACGTATTGTTCGTTCTAAGGCATTTCGCCTGTCCCATAGAAAATGCATTTAAATAACACTTCAAACTAGGAAACGAAAACTTTATTGAGGCTTCATCAAAGTCAATTGCAATAGAGGAATGACGGAAATGGTAGACAGGTCTGCCAAAACAGCGTCGACATTTTGTATGTTGTTCACTTGAAATATATTCTCCTTCCTAAAGCTCAGTATTGCCAGCGCCAATAATGGTAGAATTTCCAAACAATCGTAGCCCAAAATGGTGTCCCATAATAACAAAAGTTGGTCAGGCGGTAAGTGACCACTGAACGCCCGCATTATCCATTTGAAAACTACACGTATTCTGAAAAACAAAAATACTGTAAATCCCAACAGACCAAAGAGATTATTTAAGGTCTTTAATTAGCCAAACTAATTATAATTATACAAAAAAAAAATCTCCTGTAATCGGAAAACCAGAACCTAGCAACTAAAAAACAATTTTGTATATACATACGTGTTTTATGGATAATACATTCCAAAGGCTCATAAATAAATAAAAGATAACTTACGGATTGATATTAATATTCCGAAAATGAATCCATAATAACGGTTCGTTTGCTTCTAATAACCTCTCGTATAGTAAGCAAAGTGACACAATACCCTTAAAATATACAAAATATTTATAACGTATAACATATGCAACAACTTAAAAAATTGCGTGAACACACGGATCAAAAAGTACTGAACTAATTATGATGAACTATTTTATTATTTATTTACAAAAGCTTGCCAACACTCGACACACTCATAGGTAGGTATTGGTACAAAAAAAAACAAATGTGTGCGTATACTAGTGTACACACGTAAGAAGTGAAACTTCTTTATGACCTTGATTTTCGAAAAATTATTGGTTAAATAATATTAAATTAGATAAAGTTTATAAAATGCTTTTATTATCATAGACATGAATACAAATAATGCAATTATTTCATTTTACCTTATTACTACAAAGATTATTACAGGATTTTATTGATTGTAATAGAATTATTAATATCATTGTTATCGTTATTATATATTTTTGTTATTAATGGCTTCGAATCTCTTCCAATCAACCGTGGTAAGGGTAAGAAAAAAATGGCGCCTAACTGTAAATATACAAATTGTATGTATATTTCTGTCTCATTCTTTCCCCTGGCTTCATCCTACACATTTTTGTATTTGTGTCTCTTACCTGTCGTTTTTTCGTTGCATCCGGTTTGAAATCACAACGATTCTAAAGAAGTTTCACTTCAAAAATACAAGATTATATGTGTCAATCACTTATAGGCAAACACAACAAATACAAAGAGAATAAAAACAACATCGATTCATGAATTATAAAAATCTAAAGGAAAATTGATTTTAAAGTGTGAGGGGATAGCCACTATGGATATCCAGATACCTAGTTTATCAGAATGCTCAGTCGGGATATCGGTGAGTTTTGACAAAAACGCTTTCTTCTGCGAAGCAAAGTTTTTTATAAACAAAATATTGTATGTACCTGCGGATGTGTAGAAATATAATGCAATTTGTGCCAATAGCGAATATAAAACGCTCGAAAAATAAAATACAATTGCACAGGATCGTCATACAGATAACAAAATGGCGTCGCTGAAAATAAATTGGTAAATTATGATCACTTTAGATATCATTAAACCTTCCTAGATATATGATTGAAAAAGAAATTTGACATATTCGTCAACTATTAAAGTCTTGACCTTGGGTAATATGTTTTGTCGACGACCTCCCAACAGTCATAACACATTTTTGTGACTTTTTGCTTTTTGTACCAAATATAACCGGGGATCTATTGTGTTACCTCTAACTAGAGAAGAGAGAGTGAGCGTTCCCGCATACGATGCCATCACCATTCCGTCACCGCGCAGACGTTGTGTGGCGACGAAACGGTTACGGCATCGTGGTCAGGAACGCTGAGAGAGAAAGAAGCCGTAATGTACGAAGTAGAGTCTAAACTTAACTCCCTCAAAAAGAGCAGTGCTGGTGTTCAGCGTTCAGAGACTCTCATTCCTAAGGTCGTAGGTTCGAACGCCAGGTGCTCTAATGGCTCGTACCGGAAACAAACCGTAGACCGAAAGTTCATTCCCTATTATAAAAAACGAATAATCACGAAACAGATACAACAATCTGAAACTATCTTACTGCTTTTAGTCAAAAACGTTTTAGATTTTCCTTAGGAGTCATACTTAAAGCTAAGTATAGACTCTGCATGTTATCTTTAGACCACGACTCATTGACATACGGAAGTTTTACGCTAAGTCTCGATCGACTCTTAATCTCACCCTTTTTATAAACCTACCTTCTTCGTTGTTTTTAGCTAATCTTAGTGATAAGTGGAGCAAACAGACCACAAGAACAGTTAGTTTCTCATGTCAAATATCATCATTAGTAAATTAGGCTAGACTTCATTTGCATAAGTCTCAGACCGTCTTAAAACTTACCGTACATAGTGAAGCCATGAAAAGGAATAATTCCACTTGGCGGGAAAACTGTGATACTGTCAGCAGATGTCTGTTTACCTTTGATCGTAACATTTAGAGGATTACCGATACAGCCTCTTAGGTTCTGTAGGACATCACTATCTCTCGAGAAACAGAGCATTACCTAAATGGAACATATTATACTCAGAAATATTCGATTTTTCGTTTGCAACTATGTACTGAACTAAAATGTTTAACATCGAGTAACATACGATTAAAAATCCACCAGAAAATTATTTTATTTATTTAATAAGAGTTTTTTTCTAAATTAATGAGGAATGCAATAAGCAAATTACGACCGAAAATCACGGGCGAATCTGCAGGACGCACATTAAATATTTTATATGCATTGAAATATTTAAAAAAAAACTTTAAAAAGCTTGACACATGGCACAGCTTATATTTACTATAATATTTTTTCTGATTTTCCTTTTTAGGCAAAATAACAAACAAATTAAAAAAAACAAGTTTTTTAATTAGTACTTACCTGATACAGTAAATCTTCAAAAACAAAATATTGGTCATCGTTGGAGGCAGTAAGCTGGACGTCTTTAAATATTAACTTGTCGATCATCAGATCCACTTCTAGCACACTCTTTTTTAGTCTATTGAAGTACGCCGTTTGCTTAAATAATAAAAAAAAATGAATTATGAAATTATAATAAAACTAATTCATGTTTTTTTGTTAAGTGACGAAATGTCGAGTCAAATGTATATTAATGATTGAAATGTGATGCCAGCAGGGCTACTCTGTAATTTAATGGGAAAATTCTGCGAGCACAGTCGAAAGGTTAGATTCAGAAACGAGACAGTCCGAACTATGACGCTCCTGATCCTTGACTCAATTAGACATAAAAGGCAAACAATTGTCAGTCGTATAAGGGTGTTAATACAGGAATAATAGAAAAGGTTACAAGTTGGCAAATACCGAAATAACTACAAGTGCGCCTAAGTAACTTGCCAAATAGATCAAACGTCACCCTGTAACATATGTGTACACATAATAAATAACAAACACCATGTGACGCAAATTTATTAAGCACATTGTCTATTCTATTATCTGTAAAACTAGGGTAATTTATATTTGACAACAGAAAAACTACGAGAACTAACCTGTGCTCCAACATCAGCACCAAGTACTTGAGCCCAAAGCTTCGCCCTCAAACACTGAGGGCTTCCCTTCTTCAAGTACTCTTGAATAACTGGCGCGTAGCCCAACGCCGTGACCCTTTCGCCTAAACCTATTCTCTCCGCTTCTATAGTTGAAAATCCAGAGACTGCACTGGGCATATTCGGATTGACACCTAACAAGGGTTCACCGTTCGTCCATTCCACGTAAATTTTACGCTAAAAGATTTTGTCAATTTGAATTTGTTTCTTTATAGAACGCATCTTTTATCGCGGATTTGCTTACGTCAAATTTAAAACAGTTTTTGCTCAACTACTTTACACCATAATAATGGTAGGTATAAAGGCGCGTTTCATGGTGTCATTAGGGTGTCAAGAATCTTCAAAAATTGTGTGACGTAATACTTGAACCTAATAGACCAAAAAATTCCGAGTGCATGCTGAGCGAGCCAGCCAAATACTTACGTTTCATTTCACATTACTTACATCAATTATACAAAATAAACCTTAAATAAATAAAACTAAAGTAGACTAATTCAAAATTACAATCACATTATTATGGTGTGCAATTATTTAATCAACTTACCAATTGATCTAAATTCTTAACTTGAAGAGGCAGATGAGCAAATTCCCACTTAGGTTCACCTCTAGAAATATCATTTATGATAAACATACGTTTTCTAAGTAATTAAAAATTAGTTAAAACTAACCGCTAAGGGTCATTATTATGTAAATGATTAACTTACTCTTTAGTAAAAGGAACATATCCTGATAGCGTTAATAAAACTTCTAAAAAATCCTTTGGTGCATACACGGGTCTGTATTTTGTTAAATCTGAAAAGTTCCCAGAATATATATGTGAAATATTATTTTAATACTACAAAATTCTTGCGATGCAGAAGACGTTTGTAACCTTTTATTTTTAACACATTTGGCTAATCAAAAGATATTAAAACGACACTATAGTATTCAAACCTAGTATTAACGAGCTTTGACTAGTATACGTAATCTCACCTAAATTGTATGTACTAAGCTCGTTCCACTTATTCGAAAGGTCTTCTTGCTCGCTCTGTGACCGCACCTTCGCTAAAGACGTTTCTAAATCTGAACACATCGAATTTAGTGATTTGTGAATCCTTTTCTCCCATTGCGCACTTGCCTTTGATAATGATGTCAGGGGATCGAGTTTCTGAAATTGTTCATTCATTGGATTTGATACATTCAATGCACTATGTCAAATGCATGGCTATCTTGTTTAGTTATAATAGGTTTTTATTAGGAGTTCCCGAAACCAGAAATGGGATATGTCCACCCCACATCTGCCTTAAGGCTGTTAAGTGTCACTTAACGTAATAAATATTCAAAAACGAGACCTAGCTATAACTTCCATATGTAAAAAAACCCATTCGTTTCTGCCATACAGGAGTCACACTTAGAGATGTCCCGTTTTCGAATATTATTCCTAGAATGTACTATGTTATGTTACAAATTTAGAACATGCCAACTTGGCTATACCCAAATCTGAAAAACATAGTATTTTGCAGAGAATAGAACCTCGCTGTTAAAAAGGTTGCAATTAAATCGAAAAAAAAACAAGAGTTAAAACTATAAAATAAATTTTGTAGAGGAAATAAGCAACTATCTGAGTATCTTATGGTTTAAGTTGTACAAAAACATTGTCCGAGTTGAATTAAACTATATTGGGATAGGCTACCTAACTCTAGTGAAGTCTCACTAATAAAAGCTTCCTGTATGATTCGCTTCTTATATTTCAACATGTCCTTCAACTAGAAACAATAACTGTTTCGCTAGAATCGAATATCCTCGAAATGGAACTCATGAAAGAGTAAACGTTTGCCCAAATGACAGGGGCCTTAGTCAAGATACCTTAAATTTGTATGAAAATGACAGTTAGTGTCGACAAATTATCATCCAAATTTAGTTTATAACTTTTTACATACACGACTGTTAAGGCATCTTTACTAAGCTCGCATAAAGCGTTAATTAAAGCTCTATATGTGTTTATATATTTTTTCTTTGAACTTACATTTTGCTTATTCTGTGATCGTACCCAATGGAAAACTGTATTTCGTAATTTTGTATCCAAGCCCTTTTCTTTCATTGCCTGTTGAAGAGTATGTTTGAAATCCTCTTTCTTTACGTTTGGTGACGAAACTAATTTCTAGAAATGCATAGTTATACGATTATATTGCAGCTCATATTAGAACTATAAAATACCCACAACATGAAACACCTAGTCACAACTTACTTGAACATCGCTATAAAATGATTTGTAAATAGACAAATTTTTTAATTCCTCGGCCAACTTCATAGCTGTATGGTGGATAGCATCTTCTTTTAAACTTTCCATTATATTTTAAAAGCCTAGATTTTTTTATCGTATATGATTCAGGTGTTAAATTAGATCCGTCACATTGTTCCTTTCAACGATTATCCTTTATAACACGGGTTGCTATAGTAACATCAGATTACGTTTCATATTATCGTAAAATCTATAATTAAACGATGTATTGCAATACGCAAAGGTGCTGTAGTTAGCACAAATCACATAAAACAATACTATACTTTTATTGAATGACGTCCTGAGTATACAATTAATTTAAAAAAGCGGCGCCAAGCTAATGTTCATTCAGATTCAACAATGTTAACAAAAGTCATATAAAAAATGTTAAATGTCAAAGCGACATATTTTGTTTATGTCACGATGAAGTTAGACAAAAATAAAAATTTACTTGCGTTCTTCACTAATCAGTCATAGTATAATGTTAAATCAATCGTAAACATTTGTTACAGAGGAAGGTCATCTTTATCTTATTAATTTTTAATTATTATTATTACAGCACAATACATTGGTCGTATAATATACTGCGTAACGTTGTAAAAGTATAATGGGAAAAATATTTCTTGACCACATTGGAGGAACTCGACTGTTTCTTTGTGCTGCTTGTGATGTTGTCCTTACAAATCGATCAGAGCTTATAAGTACAAGATTCACTGGAGCTACAGGTATAATACCATACCGCAATACCCCAACTCTTTCCTATATAGTTATTAGTAAATGAGGCTCACCTAAACTAGATTACAGACTTATTTATTGTTTTCAGGCCGTGCATTTCTGTTCCACAAAGTAGTAAATCTAATTTATTCAGAGGTGCAAGACCGTGTTATGTTAACGGGTAGGCATATGGTGCGAGATGTATCTTGTAAAAACTGTTGCACTAAACTTGGCTGGGTGTACGAGTTTGCGACTGAGGAGAATCAACGGTTTGTACTGTTACTCATTAAAATTTTATTGAACACGATATGTAAATAAGTTATAACATCTTTATTTGTTACAGCTACAAAGAGGGCCGAGTTATTTTAGAAAGAGCCCTAGTAAATGAAGCTGAAGGTTTTGAGGAGATTCCTGTAAATAATGATGATTAAATTGCACTTACAAATTCTTTTCTGTTGCATTTTCAAATATGAGATGCTTAATTTATATTTTGTACTTTTAAAACATAAGAACATGTTATAGTATGTATTGGTAGAATTTAAAATTTTGTGATAACTAATCATAGGTATTATATTCTCTAACAGTAGTAAAAATATTTAATTTGTAATTGTTTAATTGATAAAATTAAATTTTAGTAATTTAATTCTATGTATGATCTCTAAAATAAACAAATATTAAAACCCAGTTTCATTCATTTTACTATCTATAATTTACATAATAGATATAAATAAAACAATTTGGCTTAATACAATATCACATTTTATTTATTAATATATTACATAACACAACATATATCTTTTGCAGATAACACAATTTGTTTTCTAAGAAGGTTTATGAAAAAAATTATTAAGCTCAGCTTTTATAATGGAATATAAATAAAAATGCCAACAACAAAAATAGCTATAATATTTGAACACTGAATGTTAAATAAGGTTTCATTAACAAATAGCTATATTTTGAAAGTGCTGTTTGAAGCAATTTAAACTGGATTAAACTAATAGTTTTATGTCACCACCTATTTTTTACAGTGCCTGTGTTTAAAAACCTAAATACCTATAAGATTGCTACAAGATACCTTACTTAAATAACATTCATTATTCAAAATGTAATAAAGTACATCCTACTTTTAAATAATAAAAATCCTTACAAAATTGCGCACCGCCACCCATGATTAAGGGTGTTACTTCATTCAAAAGCACCTTATGTTATTTCATAATAACATACAGACAATATAAAAGAAGTTTAACATTGCATATTTCATATAAACAATATAAAAGGAAAATTTAGTACTGTCTATATCATAAATAAAAATATATTTTGTCTAATTTTGAAGTATTACCAGACACACAATCATTGCCCCATCAATATTATAGGTACTCAAGACACTATGTTGTTTAAAAAAATATTTTTGCACCTATAAAAAGCTCTATCTTAAACCTAATACATTCTCTTGTACTCAATGAGGCAAATTTTTAAAATCTTTTACAAACATACTCAACTAATGAAAGAATCAGGGATTACGGCATTATCCACTAGAACAGCAAATCAAATGGATATATTTTATGTTCACTTCAGAACCAATTCGAGATCACTATGAAGCCATCTTCTAGACTCCGTGTAGTACTTTAAAGCAATGATTTGAAACATTGTCAGGCCTCCTTTACCACATATTATTGTTGCATTTGCATATAATCACCAACAAGACATTATTTTACTTTTCTGTACATTACTAAATATTTCTTAAACTACTGTATAAAGTATGATAAAATCCATATTTGAATTTGCATTTAAAACTTAATAATATATTTTTAAAGGAATATAAAATATTCACTTAATTAAACAAAGCTATAGCAGACTACTTAGTGCTCCTTTTGTTTTAACCATGATAAGATTTTTACACCTTTTCTCTAATATAACAAAGCATAAATATTGTTTGTATTATACTCGATAAAAGTACCTTTAAGTATTTATACAACAGCAATAAATAACTGATATATCAACCTTGCTGCATAATAATAATCTTATTAAGAAAACCTAAACAATGCATTCTTACAACATAGAAAAGATTCAAAATATGTGTATTGATTAGCGCCTTGAATAATCTATAATCTAATATTTTTTAATCTATAAAGCATTTTATAGCATATCCTTACCTCTAGTACAGGTCAAAATCATACACGGGGCGAATCAGGCGCAGGTTCTGCTGCTATTAAACCCACTCGTTGCTTTTCAGTTTCAATAAATTCTAACAAGGCCATGTAAATAAATTTGTACTGAGCTTCATTCTGGACCATACCAGAGCGCTGGTCTCTTACCATTTGTACAGTGCGATGTACGTCGATTTCGCAGTCAAACCCTTCTTTCCTTATTTGATCTAAAATCATGTCAATGACAATAAAAGTGCCAGTGCGGCCTATACCAGCTGAGCAGTGAACACACACTACAGCTTGCTCAGGTGGCTCCGGGCCTGTCATAATCTGCTGCAGCCTGAAATTCACATCTAATAAAATATTTAGTACTCTGCCTGGCTCTGACGGCACACCATGATCTGGCCATGCAGTAAAGTGAAAGTGGTATATAGTCCTTTTTACATCTGACTCATCTTTTTTAGTTACAATAAAGCGTCTTAGTGTATAATCTTGAGTTGATGATTCGGATTCATTATAAATAGTGTATTTCTTTATAACTTCTGTTTTATTTAATTCAGGCCAGTAACGTTCACATTTAACTTTGCCACGCTCAATCTCTTTTGTAGTCATAATAATAATGCGCACATCTTCCTGCCAAATCATTGACCAGAATTGATAAATTGTGGTGGAAAGGCATCCTTGTGTAGCAATGTATAGTTTGTTGTACACATTTTCTGGGTCCCCATTAACTACATTTTTCTGCACTCTTTTTTGGCCAACTGCATCAATATAATTTGTAGGCTGAGGAATTGCAGGCTCAGTTTTTGGTTTGTAAGTTCCATTTGTCTTTCCAGTTTCCGAAGGAGTTTCTTCTGTTATGATAACTGGGGTGTGTACAGGAGATGACTTATCTTTTAGATCTCGTTTAGAAAAGCCATGTTGAGATGAATTTTCATATGTTCCATTACTATCAGGCTCTGGTGTGTCAATAAAATCGGACCGAATGTAATTAGCATTAATATAGTCAGACCCAGGTGGGGCATCTGGAGGAATATCATTTAAAATCACTCTTGTATGGTCAAAGGGTATAATATTTTTGTATCTATTTTTTCTTATATTCTCAGGTTTTGATCCCTCCATCCTATCAAATAACTGCAAGTTTTCCATCATCTGTAATGTCTCAAATTCTTCCCAAAAACCTTGCTTATATGCCATGCTTTCTATTGGACCCTCATTCTCTTTCTGTAATTGTTTGACACGTGTATGAAAGTGTTGTACCTGAATACGAGTAGCATTAAAGGGTTGTATTAGTCTTAAGACATCCCCTGTTGTTTCAACCATGGGGTAATTGCGATAGTGTTCTATTAGGCTAACAAGATCATCAAACTGTTGACCTCCACCAACATCATACTTATTATCTTTACGTCTTATTATGACATGTGTTACACGATCTCTTGTGCGCACTGATAAAACAAAATCACCAGGTTGCCTTTGTGATTCTCTTACAAGAAATGAACCACTTCTACCATTTTCTAGCATCATTCTTTCTGCTTCTTTCGCTGTAAGCTGTCCATGGTACCATCTTTCAGTTGTAGGATCAGCACAATTTAAAGGTGTTTTTAACCTAATTATACTACCACTTATTTCACGCAGCTGGCCTTGATTGTCCATATAATATTGGACTAGTTCTGAGAGAGTAGCAAACTTTTCACCTCCATAAAGATCAAGAAATTCTCCATTATTTTGAATTTTGATGTGTGTTACCTCACTTCCTCTTCTTACAGATAGTGTAAAATCACCTTTGTTGCTCATGCTTGGCCTAGCTAAAAAATAACCATCTCGCCCACGGTCCAAAAGTAACTTTTCTGCATCCACACCATTTAGATATGGATGGAACCATCTCCGAGTTATCATTGTTTAGTGTTATTAACCAAAATTTATCAATTCTGTATAAATGCTTGTTATCAAAGATATACTACCTTACTCTGGCACCTCCTTGCACCAAAAGTAACCATCTGAAATTAAAAAAAGGGATGAATAGATAGTGTTTTGGTATATGAAAAGATTATTTATTTCTATTATGTTTACCAAACCCTAAGACAACAAATCTCTGAAATCTGTTATTTCTTCTGTAAATAATAATAAAAATGCAATGCAATTATACTGTTTTTAACACAGTAATTATATAAGGAAATTGTTTTGAAGTCAGTTAAAAATGTATTTTTCCATTACATGTTACATAATAATGGCATTTGAACCAAAAGTGATTACACATTACACAGACACACCCCCTGTTTCAAGTGATTTGAATATTCATATTAGAACAAAATTTGATTTAATAACACATTGTTTAGATCTTTACTAGTTTTAACATGGATACTAACAACATAATAAACCAATATATATAACAAAATTAAATTAAAGTTGTCCTACATATAATAGTTATTTAACTAAATGCATGTATAAGATTTGGATGAAAGCTATCATTATACCTTGTTCTAAATTATTATAATAAACACATTTTACCGATAGTAATATACTATAAAAAAATAGCAATCATATGATTTGGAAATTTGTAATTGTTTATACCATACACACTTAACATTAAAAGATACAAGTGGAATTTATATTATGTACGTATATACGCGGTTAGTAAGAACACAAAGGTAATTCAGCCAGCAAAATAAATATCTATATCACTTGTTATATATATGTTTCAAATATGTAGAGCTTGAGATCTTACCTCATGAAAGGCACCCATGCAGCAACCAACACACCGTATTCCTTAAAAATAGTAGTTAAACGTTTCGAAGTGTTGTTGCTATGCTGACTTTAGACTTTTTTGTATCACTGTTTTCAAGGGCGTATGCACGCGATCTCCCATAATAATATTAGTTATAGATATTAAATAAAATTAACATAAAAAAAAATCGATCTTGGTAGGAAAATAAAGATACAAAAACTAAGAGAGTTCAACATTGAAAGATGAAAAATATTTTTTCTTTCAATTCGGGCTTCCAAGACAGTTTGAGCTGTGACTTCAGACTGGAAAGTCAATGGACTTGTTAAACAAATTGTCTTTAGAAGTCTGTGCCATGTCTATGTCAATGATTTCTGTCACCACAGAGTACCATAGGTAAACGCAATCATATATGGATACTTAATAATCAAGTCGAAATTTAAATCAACTACAGCTGTAAATCACACAAAAGAAGCTATAATAACTGCTTAAAAATACTTTCAAAAGCATTATTCATGTTTTCCTAAACAACAACGTGTTCAGTTTCAAGTACAAATTACAAGTGCATATGTTCTTTCAAATTAAGATAAATCTAAAGTAAACAGTGATTAATAATTCCAAAAATATATTCCTAAATCATTACTATTTATCTTCTTTAGAATCAGATTTTAGAGATTTTCCAAAATAACTTGATAGTACTTTTCGGACTGCTTGGCGTTTGTTTTGCGATGAGCCTTCTCCATGTTGTAACGGAGATTTAGGCCAATGTTCAGCAAAGCTCTGACGCCTAAATACTTTGCCTAGAGATTGCCATTTTTGCTCCGGAGCTACGTCCTTATCTTCAAAGTTTTCCTGACTTTCGGAAGGCCTGTCACCCTTAAAAGCGAATTAATTTGTAAGACATATACATACATTGAACAGTACAAAATAAAATATTGAAATGTTAGCAAAAAAAAAATATTACTGACATCATTGGATTTTGTTGACCGCAGTTGATTTCTGAAAAAATTTGTAATAGATTTCTTCCATGTTTTGGGATTTTTATACGAGCGCAATTCCATGCTACTTGTACCTTCACCGGGTATATTGTTGTTTTTATTATATATCTTCTCTTCTTCCTTTGAATGTATTTCATTTTGTAACTGACTTCCTTCTGGACACAGCATTTTTACGAGGTTTTTAAATGTCTTTCCCAAAATATTGAAAACAACAGAAATGATCGAGCGTCATTTACTATTTTTGACGATCAAAGACAATTTTAAATAAGAAAATAATTTTAGTCCGAAAATAGTTTTGCATTGTTATAAATATGTTTGTTATTACAGATCTGATAACTACTTACTTTTTAATTTGTAAATATTTTGTACTACAATAGTACTTAATAATTGTGTCACAATCACAATTAACCAGTAACTATATTTTATCATTAAAGTGCCTTCATTACACATCAGATGAACATGTAACATATGCGAATACATAATTCTAACAATACCGAAATGAAGATATTCCAGTTATAACTGTGAGACCAAGTAAGTAATAATTTATAAAAATAAAAGGATACCTATAGTCGAAAGGTTACTGCCTACCCATATTAAACGTAAGAAATAATGTCTATGGCTGTCTAAATCCATTGCGCGGGAAAACTAACGTTTAAAGTAGTAAAGGGGTTTATTAAATTCTTAGAAATTACAACCTGTGACACCCGTCTGTATCCTGTAGATGGTTATTTTTTACTTTTAAAATATTAACTTTATTACATATTGCTCATTATTGGCGTGTGAAAAGTCCGAGAAAATTACGAATAATGACCGGAACTGATTTGCGAATGACCCAAGTATTTATTTTCATATATTTCTCATACATTCCAAGTAAGCAATTTTTCTATTGCTTTTTAAATGCAAACTTTTTAGGTTACTTCAGAATGGGCGAAGATATTTACAGACAATGTTACTGATAACTACACAAATTCAATGCTTTTTATGAAGCAATTAACGTGCATCGCGGTCAGTACGATACTGTACATGAAGAATGCTTTCTCTGAAGAAAACTACCATACAGAAACTTTTGCAAACATAAAGTTGCGACTATTAAAGAAAACCTGCAGCGATGAAACAGCACAGTTTGTTAGTTCGTCTTTGCTTGCAGCTTTATGTGCCGTCGAAAAGAAATATGTAAGTCGATAAATTGAACTAAAACTAAAATTAGAATTCATAAACATGTAAGCGACATTAAAAATTGTTTTTTATTAATAGCTAGACTCAATAGCTCTATGCTTTTACGAGGGCGAAGATACAGCGAACAATTTATTAGAATATCACATATTTAAATATTACTATAAATCTGGCGAGGCGACAATGACTATCAGTTCAAAAAGCAAAGATTCAGAGAGACGCACGTCCTGTACATTACAGGATGTCAAGAAGAAAACCTTACAATTAATTCGGGCATGTATGGTTTTTATGAGTTGTTCAAACTTATTTACCGAAAATACTAACATCGGCATTCGAATTTATTTTACTTCAGGTATGTTATAGCTGTGTGAACCAACTTTTACCAGTAAAATTGAAGTTATTCCAAATATCGAATCTTATTTCGAATATAATATAATCGAAACTTATTTTACTATTTGTTTAAGCGTCCATGTATTCCACGGTATTTGCAACACAAATAAAGTCTTACGTGCATGTCTTTATTAGGTATAAAAAAATTATACTTAAATAAAACTTGTATTTAATTTCATTAAGAATAATAGGAAATAAAATAATAATACTGCTGTTAAATATTTATAGCCTGAATTTGGTTATTTCACTTATTATATTTTCGGACGTTTCTCTCCATAAAAAATTACTCAAATTGGTCTAGCCGTGTTAGTAGTTTTCGTTTTACATCAATAAATTTTGTGATAATGATTGTTTCCCCCTATCTCGTGCCGATATTATAACACATAAGCTGCAATAGACGGCCTTACCTCTCTTAAGGTATCTCTTCTCGGCCAACCACTCGACTACCACTATTTATTGGCGCTACAACTTTTTTAGGCGTGGGCCTCAGATTTCTGTTGATCTATTTCATGATCATTTGTCATCTAATAAGCATGTAGGTGATCAGCCTCCTGTGCCTGATAGACGCCGTCGACTTTATGGGGCTTAAGGCAAGCCGGTTTCCTCACGATGTTTTCCTTCACCTTCCTTGGTGCACATTCGTCAGGGATCGAACTTACGACCTCAGGTATGAAAGTCGTACGCTGTAGCCCCTAGGCCAACACAGCTCAGTGTCCTTTAGTAAGCCTAATCCTACTTTCAACGACTTGATATAAAGACGCACCCGACGGCTACCAAGTGCCTGGTTTCACATTCGTGGACGAAGATATAGATCCTTTAAGTCTAACTATGAGCGAATCCATCAAATTGGCTTGTGTCGAGACGCCATATCATTCGCTAACAGCACGCGGCTATAGAAGCTGTACATTCAAGGACAGCAATGAGGCGTATGTAAGTCTAATACAATTAAGTTTAATACATTTTTATTTAAGAAATCATAGTAAACAGCCTCTTTATTTGGTCCATTTTAAGAAAAAGGCCTCTTCCATTTTCCTCCAGTTAGGGAGCGTTTGAGTATTACGCCACGTAATTTTTGGAGATTCTTGTTACGGCACATTCAAAGCTCCCCCACCCCCATGGAATTTTCTGTATCCAATAGTAAAACGTTTCGTGACCACCCCCCAGTGACTCTTTATACCTAAAACTTAGCATTATGTGGTATAAGGTCCTGGCAAGTGGAAAATAATATTAACAATAATCGTTACATAATACTTGAACGCTCACTAGGCTCTGCTCCGGCCTATGACCTATTAAAGAAAATCGCCCATAAAATACTTTAGTTACTTAGTTGCCGCTTTAACCTCAGATAGTTATAATTAATTTTAATAGGCCAAAGGAAGATTGGTCAGCCTTCTGTGCCTAACATACATACATACGACGTCTATTATTGGATCTATGGATAGCTGGTTCTATACGAGGATTTCCTTCATCGTAAGATCGATCGTTAAACGCGCACATGGAGAGAAAATCGATGCGTTGAACCAGTTCGAAACTAAGACACCCTTGATTTTTGTTTAAATCATGTTTATTTTAAGCTGTGTGATGTAATAATAAAATAAAAACCGTGGAAATCAAATAAAAACCACAAAACACCCTTTTTAGGCATCTCAAAATGTGCCGGTCCTCACAAATGACACGGATTTTTCTGGTAAGTGTAGTTGATTCTATATTGCGTATGAAATATAAATGTTGAAAAAAGTAGATATATTCATTCTACGTTGATAATAATTTGTAAAGTTTTAATATACACTTTGATAAATTCTTTCTTTCTGATTTTTATTTTTGTTGTATTTAACTAAATAAACTGACAGAAATAGCAATAATATTTCTGTTAATTAATGCTTTGCTTTGCGGTTCGGAGAATCAATTGAACGGTGCATCCAACCAACTTCTGCTATAACTCATGGGAAAAAGCATACTGTGGCAAGTGTTTTAAATAAAACCCCTTGGTTTAAACAAACAGTTCTTACTGCGCATCACCAATGTAGGGCCAGTTACCCACTGAACTATTTCCGAACGAATTCGACTCAGAGTCCTTCAATAAAAGAGCCGGCAATGCACTCACGAACCCTCTGGCATTGAAAAAAAACACGATTAATAGGTATTTCGACAAACAGTTTCACTCTAAGTCGTTATGTCAAAATCCTTTAATACAATACCTTTTTGACATACTGGAATCAGAGTTATGTACGTCAGCTTTAAGGGGAAAATTGTGAAATGAGACTGATGACGTACGGGACACGTCAATAATATAATTAATTAAATTTAATTAAGATGATCATCATTTGACCTTAACTATTTATTTTTATTAGATGCAATTGAATCAAAATGGAATTGTCCATGCAATAAATACAACGATAACTGCGATACAGCACTGCTTACATGCCGGTAAGTTTGTTTAGTGACTTAATTTCTTATATTCAAATAATTATAAGTGCTACAATCATTAATATGTTGACAGAGAAAACGAAAAAACACAAATTCATTAAAATCATGTTGCTGACAAAAATTTCAAGATGGTTTTGAGGTTAAAACTTTAGTTTAGATTATTAGACGCACGCGTTTTTGAAATTTATAGATTTTTACATGCATATGTGAGACTCTCTAGGTTTTACGGAACTTTAACTATTTGCAGCACACATACTACTTGTGCTTAAAATATTTTTAAGCAATTGTGAATGTGCGATTCGAAGGATACACTTTAAATACGTGTTTTACAGCTCTATTAAGCTCTTAGAATCAAGCGTAAAAAGCTAATTTGGAGATCTTAGCATTTTTCGTAATAACAATTTATCACCTGGAAATAGTGAATAAAGTTCCAACATTATATTAGTTTATAATTAATTATAAAAACATTGCTCATTTTATTAAAAAAAAAAACTGTCCAGTCTCAATGTAGGTAAAAAAGCATACAAAATACAAGTACAGATTATTAAGGGATAAGGCAAATTTACATAATAGGACAGAACACATAACTATATACCAAAACAGCCCATACACTGAACCGTCACTTACTATACTTTGTAGATACTGCAAGTGTCTTCAACACGCTGTATGTTATGGTATTCCTGACGAGAATGCCGTGGACGTCACAGGCCACTGTTGCATACAGTGCTATGATAATGATAAGACAAGAAATCCTACTGACTTTAGCCTAACCACGATGGCCATTAAGAAAAGATCCGTACGTATAATATGGACCAAGGAAGATGAGACGTGATGACGTAGGCGTAGTCTATCTCACTCTAGAATGGTCTAAAGAAAATTTAGACGAATCCTGATATGATCACGGACCAATACAGAAATCCACATTTCTCCCCTACATTCGTTATCACACATGAATATCGTCTAAAGCTTCATGTCTCATCTTTAGTGGGGCGACATATGCATTACTATAGTAATAAAAATATTTTTAAATAATGTACTTTCTTTAGCATCGTTGTGATTTGAAAGTCCATGAAACCAAAAAGCGACAGTAAAAAGAGACAGACACATAAATTCATAAGATTTAATGTGGGAGAAAATGAGATAGGAAGCATTTTACAGAGTACTATACATATGAATTTTTAACAAAGATGTGCAAAACAATCAAATAAGAGAATAATTTAATTCGATTAGAAAATAATATCAAATTTATTTATATATATAATATAAAACTAAAACTAATTATAAAACCTTTTTTAGTGAAAACGTCTTTAGCATCGTTGTGCTTACAGTTTATATTCTGTGCTTACAGTTTATATGCTTGCCATCTCATTTTCTCCCACGTTAAATCTTTTGACGTGGAATAAGTGATACTTGTATCTTATGTTCCATAATAAACATATTTTTTTTTATTTTATGCATTTATGTGTCACTTTTTACTGTCGCCTTTTCGTTTCATCGACTTTCCAAATTGAATTATTTTAGTTTTTATCAAAATTAAACATTATTATTAAACTTAAAAATTAAAATTACATTCGTCTGATTATATTGAAACCAATTTTTTTTAAGGTTTCACTTCTACCACGTGTGAATTTCACACGTTTGTTTTTTGCCTGCTTTATTTTAATATTAAATTATTACTGAAATAGAAAATGTTCTTCGGATGTCTTTCGGTTTAAATTCACCTACCCAATGGGAGACGCGACTCATCAATCATTGACATCTGTAGTTCTCTACCAACAGAAAACAGTTTTGGCCAGGTTCGAACCCAGGATCTCTAGTCACGCCATAAGCCCCAAAGGTGATCACAGCCTTTTTATATCCTCTATTGTTTAGTCCGTTTGCCTGTTCCGACGTGCGCTCGCGGTGTCTCTGCAAATGGCAACTGTAGGTTCAGAGGACTTTGTTCGTAATCTCGAGTTATCTGAGCAAAGTGCTGTTAATCTCCTGAAAACATTTTTCTCATACGGAATTATTAAGGAGTCCCAACCCATGTGAGTGATTTATTAATTTATTATTCTGAATTATTGCGGGGATATAGATAATATTTCTATGGTAAAAATAATTGTGTCTTGTCAAAATAAGTTATTTTCGACTCGTTCTCATGTATACACCATACCGATTTAGATTAATTTGGGATGTAGTCAGAATAAGATATAGTTTTACATACAATTTATGATCGTCGTCTATATGTCGCAGCCAACTAGTTTAGATAGCCGTTCAATCAACAGCCTAGAATCTATTAAACAGCGCCGTTTAGCGACCTAAATGATATTCAGCCATTTGATCAAACAGTTAGGCAAATGACTGGGCTCGATGTCGTTACATTACTTGCCTATCCTGTTCATTTATATTTAGTTCCATTTTCTACTACCTACTCCGAACTGGCAATGTAGCGTCAGCAAACAACAAATTTGATAAAGCTTTCCAAATTTTTATATAAAATAGTACTTCGACTTTGTATTTGCGTGTTGTTCCCACGAGAATGTAAGTGCGTGCTCCTATTTCACCATGCCTCCTGTTGATTGAGGATCTTTGACAATCTCAGATAAATCTTTGTTTTTAATTTATTTTATTATTATTTATTACTTAAGATGTCATGTGGAACATAGTGTAATGGTTGCAGCTCCTTACAAACGTTGCGCAAAACAAATACTTGGCGATTAATAAGAGTGGCGGAGAGTGTATTGCCAGTTCTTCTCTTCCGTTCTACGCCCTTGTTTTGAGAACTGGCAGTAAATGTAAAAGCATTTAATGCATTTTTTTTTTGGCGTTCATAAGTGTACATTGTGTTACCTAATTGAACAAATGATTTTTGACTTTGACTTTGTAGTGACACCAGTAAGTGTAAGAACACTATTGTGTAATATATATAAAATATAATTCAGTCAGAATTTTTATGTCAGATATTTCAGCTTTATTTTTTCTGTCAGATGGTCATACGAATGACTTAAGCATTGCCAGTTTATTAAATGCCGCAACGGCTGAGTAAACGCTAGTTAAACAGTGCTGTTTGGTAAAAAGACTAGGCTGTTGATTGAACGGCTAATTAAGCTTGTTTGGCTGCGGCATATATATTGGCTTATTTGTACTCGAATCCGATTTAATTGAGCAAATAAATAGTTCTAGTCTACTAGTCACTATCAATAAAATATTTATAAATACTATATATTCAATTGTGTGTATAAAATAACTAGACTTCATATTTTAAATCTATATTTAATGTTAGGCCATAAAAGCTTAATTGTCAAGACTAATATATAAAAATAACGTTTTTAGGCTCCGGCACAAGATAATAAAGGATAACTTAAATCGAGTGATTTCCGATTACTTTCAAAGAAGCAAATTCGATTCTATTATTTTACAATCTAAGGCAGTACCGAACGACCCGTTATCACAAGTTTTAAGTCCGTCAGAGCAAGTTAACTTACAAAGCGCCTCTAACATTTGCGAATTGGTTGAAATGCCATCGGGAAATAACCAGAATCAATCCATGGCAGAGTATCAAGGCGCAATTTCTAATACAGATATACATATGCCGCCAATAAAAAAGGTCGCTAAGCGGAAAATACCTTCCCGAGCAAGCCAGGAGAAGGCAAAGAGAGGACGGAAGTAATGTATTTGTAATTCATAAAATTTTAATAGACTCATGATTCTATATTTAAAAAAAAACTAAGAACTGGCCTTTTTGGTTAAGAAAAAAGATTTTTAAGCAAAGGCTTTACATTATTTTAGAATACAATTTTATTTTAACGCAACACGTTTAGTTTTTTGAAGGCCCCTAAGCCGATAGTGTGACTTGAGAGGAATAGAATACATTTCATTGTATCATTCATTTAAAACACTACTATAACTTTTCTAAGATGGCTTACGGATTTAATTTCTTAGATAATATTCCATAATTTAAGTTATAATTTCATGTATTGTTTATTGATTGATCTATTGGTTAGATGTAATAATAAAAACATTGTCTTTTTATTTGTTTTATTTAAATTAAATCAAACATATTAAATCTATTAACACTTAAATAATCTTAGCGTATAAATATAACTTCCTAATAATAATAAGTTACCACTAGTGCGATAAGAGCTATTTAAGGCTTAAGAAGGGGTTCTAAGTGTTAAAAATAATCACTAACCTTATTTTAAGACTAGATCAACATTAATCTATTTAAAAATACATTGTACTTGTCCACTGATATTTTATATTAACAAGTTAGAAGTAACGGTTTTTATTTACGCCAAAAATAACGGAAACGAATGAATTTGGTATTTGGTTAGGTACAGAAGTTTCCTTAAAGACTATTTGTAACAAAAAATATTGAAAGTCAGTTTCGCTCGAAAGACAATATTTTTCGTATGCTCTACTCCATTATAAATGATTAAAAGGCAGAACAAATGTAGGTATATAGACACCACATACTAAACGAAAATATCAAAAAAAGGGTTAAAGTAAATTAAACTACAAAGTTCATATTACATATAGTATAACAATACTGAAAGCAAATAAATCTTTCAATTGTATTGGAATGGATTCATATGTAAATCGGATTCTATTTCTTAAAAGTTATTCCTATACAATATCAACAAACGAAATGTGGACTTTGAAAGTCCCCGAAGTGAGTGTAGGTCCGACCCCAGTACTTAGGATCGCCCCGTTGGTCCAATGGTTGATTGTTCGGTGGGACAGCGGTTTGATTTAGTTTTTCCAACTCGTCTAATAGTTGTTGCAAGATCTCCGGTTCTCTGAAATTCATGGTGAAAAATAAGAAAAAAATATGGTAAAAATAAATAAAATGTAATTTAAATTCAAGAACTACTGAAAAAAATCTATTTTTTTGGCAAAAGAAAGATTGATGCGAAACCTGGGTAGACAGTGGCAACTTACTCGTTGGCAAGATTCCTCACTTCACAGGCATCTTCTTCTATATTGAAGAGACAAGGCGCCTTCAAAGGATCACAGAGTATTGGATCTAGGTTCTTACACGTCACCGTTGAAGCATTTCTAGAAGTATATAATAAAGTAAAAACGATTGCTCTATTGTTCTTCTGTTCCCGATTACGTACTTAATTAAAAAATAAATATTGATAGACAGATATGAGTCCTAGATAAATAATAATTTAGCCACAAAAGTTGTAGAAAATTACTAGTTTTAATATAATTTATCCGAATAACAGTCGACCAAAAGAAAAATCATTACGAATATTGTTTAGTTAAAAAAAAATCACTTAAATAAAGTGTTAATAGTGTTGCTAACTTAGCAAAAAATATGTAAATGCCAACATTACCTTAGTTCCAAAATAATTTTTTCGGTTGGCATCATTCCTAATTGCGTGAAAGCCTTCCCCGCGAGGCTGTTTAATACCTCCTTAACATCGTAGACACCTTCACGGCCTGTAGGCCCATACCAGTAGTCCCAGGCACCGTTGTAATTTGTGCCTAAAGATATATATCCATTTAAGACAGACACAAGTCGATCCTGTGCGGAGTCCCTCCCGCTATTTACTTTACATTACCAGCAAGTGTTAATCGCTGATCTAATAAGAAAAGCCACAGCCGAGATTTGATGCACTCTTAAACTTAGATCTTTTATGTAAATTAGGTTAATCCACATGTAATATCTCACGTTTTTTTACTATTCATACAAGATCGATAAGGATTCTTAAGGACCCAGAATAAAAAATACGTCTTCTAGAAACAAACAACGACAATAGTGAAAGTGAGAAACGTCTGTATTCAGAATGCGAATTCGTAAAAAGCATTCTCATGAGCCTTTGTGACAATATAATTATAATACAATAGGCTATTATAAATGCATTGAACTTATTGACAAATCAAACATCATTTTACAGTTACATCAATTTAGTACAATACCTACCTAGGAAGGAGTACAATTGTATAACCTTTAAGTATAAGAAATATATTTCATTGTATTTGGACATTTTCCGCTAAAAAGACTCCCTTTATCGCTACTTCTCCCTTTGAAGATACTCTCCTTAAAGCCTTAGCTAGCATCGGAACACTCTGCGTTGATACATGTAATGACGTTCAGTTTCGTTTCATTCGGAAGGGAAGGCTAAATTAGCCTTTAAGAAGCCTTAGTGTGCTCAAGGCGTCATAGTACTTCACTCCTTGCAATCGCTTGCAACTCTATAAAGCATAAATTCGGCCCCACATGGAATACTGTTTTCTCCTCTGGGCGGGAGTACCAGCTCCTTCTGCTTGACCGTGTTCAACGAAGACGATTCGAATCATTCATTCATTCAGTCATTTTCCCAGAGGCGTGATGCCTTTGTTTGGACTTATACTTGCCACTGAGTTTCATCATTGAAAGTCAAGACAGAATAAAAATACCATCAACTCGACGTCCGTCGTTCCACAACTGAGCGTTTTCTAAGGCAGTTTTTGCCGCGCACCACCACTATGTGGAACCAGATGCCCACTGAAGTATTTCCGAACCAATTCTTAAAAGGCTGGCAACGCACTGGCTAACCTTCTGGAATTGTGACTGTCCATGGGAAGCGGTATCACTTAACATCAGGCTAGCCTCCTGCCCGTTTGCCTCCTATTACATAAATAAAACTTATAAATTCCTATTATCTGAAATCGTCTTTAATAAATACAGAAACGTTCAGTTCTGTAAGGTATATTTTTAAGCAATTTGTTTGTGATTTTGTGTGAACTTTTTTAAAAATAATTTATGCTTTTAAAAACGTTATTAACACTTGCTCGTACGATGTAGGTAAAATCTTGTGAAAAGCGAAAGGTTAGAAGTCGAGACTAACTTAACTTATAAGATTCATATACGGAAGTCTCGACTCTAAATCTAAAGAACATAGAAATGGACGGCAATGATTAAAGAAACATTTGAAGCATCAAACACCTGGAAGTTGTAGAAATGTTATATTAAAACACACTGTTAGTAATTTTGAAGTAAATTAATATTTTGTGCTAGTTTACTAAGTAATTATTTAAAAAAGGTACCTTTATGTAATTTCCACTGGTCGACTGTGATAGAAGCGCTGCCAAATTCATCGTCAATGTTATGTAGAACTGTGGTTCGCTCGGATTTGAGATCGGACGATAATGCCTTCCATTGGTCTATACCGTCGATGCCAGATAAACTGAAAGAGGAAAACAAAATGATATAAAAAACATCTTGGGCTAGTATCGCGTATACATACACATATATTTTAATAGTGTTTGATTTTAGATTCATATAAGACAATTTATAAGAATCTTATAGTTTTCACTGAAATATGTGGTAACCTCTCCTAGCTATTAATGTTATTGTCGACATGTTTCACATAAAAACATTATGTAAATAATTTGATTGGCTTTTTTTGAATGTGTTTGAATCACATAACTTTCCTTACCACTATTAGCTAATTTTTTAAACAATACACACTTTAGTTTAAGGTAACTTCTGAATATAGTGTTTATTGCTGTTGTAAGTTGTCCTCGTCTGTTCTTAGCCCTTGACTTGAGAACTGGCAAGAAATGTAAATTTTCATTAAGCATCGTATACCTCATATTGGCCCCCGCAGCACTAAGCAGTGTGGGCATCCAGTCTGCGATGTACATCTTCTGTGAGGCGACACGGGGTACCTTCTCGAGCAAAGGGCTCCAGAGGGCCGCCGCCCCACGGACTCCGCCCTCCCACAGAGTGTTTTTTACCTGTTAAATTTAAAATTATAAAGCAGGAAGAACAGCTTGGAAATAGTAACATCATTAAAACTTTAACACAGAACAGATACCGAAATCTGAGACCTAAAAGGTTGTAGATGTATTGGATCAGCTCAGTACTCAAATAGATATTTTTTTTAATGAAAATACTAACACCCTTAAGAGGATAATTTGATGCAGCATTCAAGTTGAAGCCAGCAGCGGCGCCCCCATTGTCTGTGCTGAATAGGATTATGCTGTTCTGCAACAGGCCGTGAGTGTGTAAGGACTGGACCACTTTACCAACTGATTCGTCCATTTTTGTCAGCATCGCTTAAAAATAAGTAAATACAATATTATTGGAAGATCATTTTTTTATTATTAATTCAACTGAAACGATAAGCGTACTAGCGTACACAACAGCGTACGATGAATTAAGCTATATATTATAACTATATATATTATGTAAGCTATATCTTAGTTAAGCTAGTTCTAAGACAAAACATATTATTCACCTGCAAACTTTTTCCTCTGAGGATTAGTTATCCATGTAAAGTTGGAGATCAGGTCTTCAGGTGCTCGGATAGGTTCATACGGGTTGCCTGTATGAACTGCCGAATGACCAACCATAAGGAATAGAGGCTCACTCTTGTTGTGCTCAGATATTATCTGTATATTTATGTAAAAAAAATTATTGATCTGTGCTTGTGCGGTTTCACTGAAAAGTAGTGTGATAGCATTCTTCAATGGAATTAGGTCAAACGCAGTGAAATATGAAATATTGATTTAATTATTTTTATTAACAGGTACAATAAAAACGCTTCCTTTAAATAATATATTCTTGTAAAGGACTCTTTGATATGATTTGATAAAAATATGTTAAAATACATGTACATTATAATTATTCTTTTGTCTATAGACAAGGTCACACTAAAACAATATACTAACCCTGACAGCCTCGTCTGTATACACATCGGTTACATATTTACCGAACAAATCGTGAGCCACCGAGTAACCTGCGCAAAATAAAGATTGAAGAATAAGATAAATAAATGTCACTGAGATAAAGCCCTGTCGCCTGTTATTGCTTCATTACTATGGTCCAGAGACTTATAGTGCCAGTGTTAAATGCAAGAAAAAAAATTGATTGATACACCGTGGATACTTAAACGGCAGCGTCACGCTAGGTGCGTGACGTACGAAAGGCCTCAGATCTTTGTATCTGTTGCGTGATCATTTGTTTTTTATAATAGGCGTTAGGCCTTCTGCGCTTAGGCACCGACTTTTTGGGTCTTGGTAATTCCCCGATTTTTTATACTACATGAGTTAAAATCTATTTGTGCACAGTCGTGATCTAATAAATTTTAAATTACCTCGTCGGAAATCGAAGCCCCATTGGCCAGCTTCCTGAGTCGTATGGTCATACATATCTATCTTTCCTGTCCAGAATCCTAAATGTGTATCGAATCTGAAATAATATCCTTACAAGAAACCTATTTGTATCTGAGTCGAGTGCGGGGTCCAAAACTACTTTTGTTCATTTGAAAAGTTCTTTCACCATTACAATTCTGCTTAATACCTAATTAACATAGACTACAGAGCAAAGTGATATACTAGAATTCTGTAGAAGACATTAAGAACTGAAAAAAGGTTAGTTTAAGTTTATAACAACACAATTAAATTATTATAAATGTCTCACTACAGAATTATAACTTGATAAATCTCCGCGTCATATAGGGGATATACCGCGTTATACGTGGGACGGAAAAATCGTTATAGGAAACCGCCTTATAACCAGGATTACTGAATTTCCTCTCATAGAAACGATAGCTTACCCTCTACTCAGCGGTAAATAAGCCTTCTTGTAACTCCCGAGATGCCATTTGCCAACCAAATGGTTTCTGTATCCCAATTCCTTCAAGTATTGGGGCAAGAGCTTCTCATTGAGGGGTAGACCACGAGGTTCGATACCATACAACACTCCATGCTGCATACCTGGTACCATAAAGTTCATATAGAATCTGGTACCCTTTAGCGAGTATAATTTACACATAGCGAAATCTATTTACGTACCAGTCCTTGGCTTTTTGTTATATAACGAAGGTAACGGTTCATCTGATCTTAAGTGAGACAGTTACATTGCCAGAAAGCTCGCAAGTGCGTCGCCTATGCAAGCGACCCCGCAGATCAAGAGATTCCCAAGACACAAACTACCCATTCGCCCTTTAGATTTAGATTAATAAAGGCATTTCAACCTTGGTCAAACATAAATCGGAAATTCATTTCCTTTCTATAGCGAAGTTAACAATTCCAGGATACATAGAGGTTTTCAGTATACTTTTGATATTGCTTTTATTCCCGCGTAAATAGCGAAAATATTATACTCTTCACTGTATCAATATATCGTACAAAACACATATTAACAATAGAATAAATTACACTCAATTTTACGGATATGTAAAATAAAAAGTTATGCACAAAGCTACGTGTATCAAAACAATACTGCTATAATGTGTTTAAAAATAACTGTTAAAGTACAGCGAAGGTTAATGACCATGTATTATTAAATTCTTACACAGATAACCGATTATCATTTCTCAAACAAATGATAGGTTTATTCATAAATTTATTAAAGTTTCTTTCTGTCTGTCTATGTTTTTGCTGTGTTACACGGATCATAATTTTAGGCAAAGATTCAGCTTAAAGTCCCGCGTAAGGTTGTATTCTAAATTACACATTATTGTGGTTTTCATAAGTAAAAGTACCCAAAAATACAAGCCATACATGTCACACATACTGTGCTATTGTATTTTCCACTCGGTTTACCGTTAGTGGTTCTTTAATTAATAAATATGATTTATCCGCTGTCCCATTAAATGTCTCAATAACAGTATTTATCAATTCAATATATGACGGAGCTTAATAAATGTCAATTCGTGATTGAAGTAGTGTTAATAATAATCGTTAATTACTTCTGAAATTGCAGGTAAAATAATGTTTTTAATATTTGTTAACGTTAGTAAATAAAATAAACAATATTGTGATAAAATAATAGCAATTTTGGGTCAAGATTGTGGTCTCGACAAAGGTCACAAACAGTGTTTTTACCCACTTAACGCAATGACAAAAAGTATTTGAGCGCGGTCAATTCATTTATGTAAAGCATTTTTAAACGAATCATTTGTGTTTATTACAAAAGATGAACTTTATTTTTGATATGATAAATCGACCGATTTGAAAATTTCGTTTGGGTCATTTGGAAACTCGCTCTTGAGATGGCAGAATGTAAGAAGTGGAATCAAACTTGTAATAAAGATCTCGGCTACACATTTGCAAATTAAATAATTGAATGATAAATTTGTAATAGTTATAGAAAAAATAATTAATATAAACATTGAACTGAATTAAAACAAACAGATAAAATTTTAGAAGAAGGAGGAAAAACTATTTTAAGTATAATATTATTTTCAAATACGTTATGCCTTAATGCATTACAAATCTGTAGGCATTAACAATCTGCTAAGATAAAAAGCATGGTAACATTTGCAACATCTATACCATTAGGAACTACAATTAATTTATTGTCTTTTTATTCTGTGGTTCCAAAACAACTGTTAAGGTATACATACCGGTATGAATAGGATATTTTCCAGTCATAAGCGCCGCTCGGGATGGCGTGCATATTGGTGCAACATAATAATTATGGAGTGACAGACCGGAACTAAATAATGCGTCGATGTTGGGAGTCGGAATTTGATTTGATCCGTGAAAGCCTACATCGTTCCAGCCCTGTAATATTTAAATAGCCAATTTAATAAGAGAATTTTACGATTAGATGTAAGCTAGCTATTTATATTAATAATGCAACAAACATTTCAAATTTTAACTACATTATATACAAACGGAACTAAATAAGACATAAATTGTAGGTTTATCATTTTTTTAAGTTAGTCCTTTAGCTACTTATTTCAATGCTTTTGTGATGAAGACTTATATTTGTGTAATGTGACCTATTCTGAAAAATATAGGTAATGTAAAATATTATAAATTTACTGTTTGCTTTTTATTACGAATAAACTCAATTACTAAACCGATTTTTTTTACAGTACAGGGGGCGAACGCGCAGGAGGCTCAGCTGATGTTAAATGATACCGCCGCCTATGGACACTTCCAGAGGGCTCGCGAGTGCGTTGCCGGCCTTTCAAGTATTGGTACGCTCTTTTCTTGAAGGCTCTTTCCTTTCAATATTATAATACAACGACCTACCTACACAGCTATACATAATTTCAAGATATTATAGAATATAAATGGGCTTTGCTGTGGGATTCGACTGGTGTGGACACGATTGCCCCGTGTCACCTCCCTCGGACAACCAAAAAAGAAGTCACCGCTGCGTATAAGAGTCTTACCACCAACTTTGATTTTGTTCCTTTTGGAGTCGAGACTCTTGGACCAGGCACTCTCTCAAGTGCACAGGCGCTAATTAAAGATTTACGTTTGCGCCAGGTATATATTACCGGTGACGTCAGAGCTGGTGCTTCCTAGCTCAACGAATAAGTATTGTAATATGATTGTAATATGAGGAAATGCCGCCAACGTCAAAGATACGCTGCCACAGGGACTGAACCTTTTAAATTTGTTTTAATTTTTTTTAATTAATGTTTAACTATTTTTATTATTGTAAATATGTACTGTATATTTTATCGTTATGATCACTGATAAACTTTAAAAATATTAATGTCCAGATGGCATAATAATATTATATATGAATGTGGATTGATTTCCCTTATTTTAGTTTAATGAAACTGTGACAAATGTATAGGATTTTTCTTTAGATTTAGCGTCATAGCGTCACAAACAAATCATAAAACGCTTTATATTTGTATATGTATGTTTTATATATTAAAAATTTTGGTCATTCTACGAAATACTTCACTCTCGAGACGTTAGCGAAGACTAATTTTACGTGTCCTATGATGTTCGACAATGTGTGTTAGACATTTTTAAAGTTGCATTCTTTTGAATATTAAAGTTTAGCACAAAGTAATCCGTTAGGTTGACCTAAATATTTGAACTGTACCATCCGCCTACGCATAATAACCATCAACGATTAGATTTAAGTGAATCAAAATTAAAAAAAAATACAAATAGGTATACATAAATTAAAACTAAGTTTTAATTTTAATTTATTTTGTGTTAAAAAGACACTAATTATAATATACAAGTATGTTAATGAAATTGATAATAAAATAAATTAAATTTTTAATTACTTACCAAGTCATCAGCAATGATAAGGACGATATTTGGAGCACATCGGCATCCACAAAAACACAGCAGGAACCACAAAAAATACAACATCCCGACGCGAAGTCCAACACGTTTATGAGGTAAGAGAGATCACGAAAAATTACGCAGCCAGTAATACGTAAAAAAACAAAAATGAAACAGTGTTTTATTAATATTAGTTTTTGGATTGGGGATCAACAGTTCTACGCGTAAGCGGTACCTAAATATTATTATTTCTTTCGTAATCTTACCGCTGACTTAAATTATATATAACAAAAAAACAATTATATTAAAGGTATATATTATTATACTAAAGTATAATTGTTTTGTTGTTGATGTTGATGAATGTTCAAACATTTACGAATTTAAAAATCCAAAAAAATATTAAATACGTTTAAATAATTTCGGTAAAGAGTGATACCTAGTTGGGCTGTATTATATGATGGTGTGAGAGTGAGGGTATGTACGTGATGTATGCTCAAGTTATTAATTTTGACAAAGGATTAAAAATTTGCATCTGTAAAACCGTGAAAATTATCAGTTCTGCAAACCAGTTTTTGGGTTAATTTTTTTAGTTTTTACATTTCAAAACAATACCCTTGAAAGCATTTGTTTTCTAGTTTTATAGTTACATTTAGTGTTTTTGTATTATTCATTACAGTATACCTATGGTAATAACTGCTTGATAGCAATGGTTAGTAAATAATTGACCTCAGTTATCAGAAACACGACGCGGTCAGGCTCGATAAAGCTTTCCTTTTGATAAAAAAAAACTATGATGCCAAAATAAAAAAGGTTAAAAGGTTTGCATTCGTGTTAAAGTATACAGTCGAAAAATACGCAACATAATAAAATTGTGTTTTAGGTTAATTTCTACCAGTTACCAGGAGGCAATCGGGCAGGAGGCTCATCTGAAGTTCAGTGATACCGCCGCCCATGAACAATTCCATTGGCCTTTCAAAAATTGGTACGCTCTTTTGTTGAAGGACCCTAAGTCGAATTGGTTCGGAAACACTTCAGTGGGCAGCTGGTTCCACATAGTGGTGGTGCGCGGCAAAAACTGCCTTAGAAAACGCTCAGTTGTGGAACGACGGACGTCGATATCTCAGAATTGTCATAGTTTTAAACTACATAATAGATTGTCTCCGAAAATGATTTGAATGGCTCTCTTTTGAGTTCAACTAATTCTTCTTATAAACTGTAACTGCGGGTACTTTTGGCTGATGTTTTATCAACTTCAACTTCCCGCTTAAAGCGTAACATAAATGTTGGATGCGTAAACTAAAAAAATAGTCATAATTATAATATATGATATGTCTGTCTTCTTTGCAGTATATTTGAAAGTTTTCATAGTCGATAATCAAAATGTTGTCATTTACAAATCAACTAACACATAACATAACATTTATTACTAAAGAAACACAAAATAATATTAATCAAAAAGAAAAATAACAAAAATATATTATAGGAAAGAAAAAAAAGGAATAAGGTACTTTTTAAGTGTGTAATGTGTGCGTGCTGTAGTAGTAATTGGGCCTGGCTCGGCATTACGCTGAACAGACGTGTTCCACAATTAAACAAAAAAACAATGTAAAGAAGTTTGAAAGATTTGTGTATAAATGTATATTGTAAATTAAAAAAATAACAATATTGTTGTATCTTTAGCGGATAGATGGTGTAAATGAAATTCCCAGATACTTAATAAATTAATATAATTCAAAAAAGGATGGTAATTCTACAATGATAGTAGACAGATTTGTATGAAGAATCTTCAATCGCCCGATGCGGGTGACGGCAATGTTCCCGCGATGGTGTTTTGCCGTAATATTAGGTCCTTACATATGAAATTGGCGTTTTGTATGGGAGGAACAAAAAGTCGAATATTTTTAAATGTAATATATTTAATTAATCACAGTATGAACCATTGTTTTCTATGCACTTTTGCCATCTCATATGTAGTTCATTGACCCCTTTACTAAAAAAACCAGTCGGACGGGAATCAATAAAATCTGTGAAGGCGATTTGGACTGCCCCATCAGAATTAAATTTTTTCCCTTGCAAGAAGTTGTCCAAATTTCGAAAAAAATGGTAATCTGTTGGCGCAACATTCCAATTAAAGCTCTTCTAATTTGGTAGCCGTCTGTCGTGCAGTGTGTGGTCTAGCGTTGTCGTGAAGTAGCAGTGGCGTGGAGCGATTGACCAGCCTAGGTTGTTTAGCCGCTAGCTTTTCCATCATGGTTTGCAATTGCTGACAATAGACCTCAGCCGTAATAGTCTGGCCAGATTTGAGAAAACTGCAATGAACAATACCGGCACTAGTCCACCAAACGCTTACAAGTAACTTTTTTGGGGTTAATTTTCACTTGGGGCAGGATTTGGCTGGCTGACCAGGATCCAACCATTGCGCTGAGCGCTTCCGATTATCGTAAAGAATCCATTTTTCATCACAGGTAATGATTCGGTTTAAAATACCTTCATTATTGTGCCGGTTCAGTAATGTAACGCAGCAGTCGACGCGCGTTTGCCGGTTTTGTTCAGTCTATTCGTGAGGTACCCACCTTTCAAGCTTTTTAATCTTTTAATCCCAATTTGCTTCAAGTGAATTAAAACAGTTTTATCACTAACACCGCAGGCTGCAGCTAATTCCGACGTGACGTGGTTTGCGATAGATCCGCTTTCACAATAACCTTCAATACTTCATTATCAACTTGGGTCTCAGGCCGTCCACGGGGCTTGTTCTGTAGGTCGAAATTGCCAGAACGAAAACGTTGGAACCAAAAACGAACTGTGTTTTCTTTTGCAACATGACCGCCATACACATCATTCACCCTTCGAGTCGTTTCCGCAGTACTAGTGCCACGGCCGAACTCGTACTCGTAAATAATGCAATACCAATTTCCATTTTGTAAAATGAGTGACGCAAACAAAAAAAAAACAGAAAAAAACAAATGAATGACGGTCATCGAAGCACAAATACATGAGTAAAAAGCTGTACAAATTTGAATTTGGAATTCCTTACCAAAGAGAACATCGTGATTAAAGTGGCCAGTACGAAATACGCCAATTTCATATGTAAGGACCTAATATTTGAGAAGGCGTTAAGTCAACAATATTTTTAAATTTATTTAGTTAAGAACTAGATTTCGTAGGATTTTGTTGAGTAACTGCGACGAAAATTTGATTTTAGGTTTAGATTTTTAGTGAACATCAGATCACAATTCAATTGATGTTGTTTTTAAGTTAATTAAAACGATTTTTTATTTACATACAAATATAATTTAGCAAATGCATATTTACGACTACTCTAAGATTACATTTATTATGGTAGTGACAGTTTTTTTAAAGAAAAGGGAACAAACAGCTCAATGCTAGAGGGCTCGCGAGTGCGGTGCGGGCCTATATGCAAAATATGTTCATTAAGATTTTTTATCCATGTGTTAATCAGTGCAATTAACAGGTGAAAATTAAAAGACAATATTTTATAAATAATTTATTTATGTAAATTACAGTCCATTAACCGATCACACACGTACATACAATATAAAATACTTTAAACCTTTCGTTGATACATAATACTTTATTTAAATTATTTATTCGGACATAAAATGGTTTTAATCTATAGAGAAAACAGACTTATTTAGTTAAGTTGCCAGACACATTACTGAAATCTACATGCCGCACACATAAGCTGCCAGTTTATATAATACATTAATGAAATTGTATATAATTCGTGCTTATGTAGCGTAGATTACTTCAAAAAGTACATTTTGAAGTCAAAACGATAAATTTTTTTTATCTGTGGAGTCTTTATGACTGGCAACCCGACTATTATGTTCGCATTGTCTATGACATAAAGGACTAACTTCCCACGCTTTTAGTTTTGCGATTCAAAAGTTTTATCCGTTCCATTTTTTTACGGCACAGATTACAATGCGCTTAATCTGTATGCAATACGCACAGACTATAAACGAAAAAGTTCTATTAAGTCTATAAATTTAAAATTATTATAAGCTCTATAGTATTAGACACTGAATCTTAATAATTTATTAGTGGTGATAAGGTGAGAAACAATTCACACGCAATTTATTCATTAAACACAAGTCCTTACATTACATACCCGATGTACTTATAACATAAATGCGACAAATGAACTATTAGCTTTGAAAATCAAAACTAAAATTTCCAAGGTGAAATCACAGACAATTTTCACACAAGAGCAGCTCTGCTATTTTTGTTCCCCTCTAGATTGTTCGAGCTCTATGGTTTCAAAATTCTTTGGTAGACAGAGTGAATCAAAATTAGTAGACAAAATTTCCTATTGTAAATATAATTTTCATATAGAGATACACATATCTTAATTATATACTAAATATACGGTCTACCAAACAACTTAAATTACTCGCTACATTCCAAAAACAGTTAAATGTGGTCACGCGTGAAAATTAATATACCATATAATGTAATGTATATAAATATGAGTTCATGATAAATAAATTGTAATTGCGTTCTATACTAAAGTACTTTTCGTCTCTTTCTGTCACACTGTGATGAAAAGAGACAGATGTAACTATTAAGATAAAACTGTGCAATTAGATATTTTTTTATGAAAAATTCCTTTATCAACGTAGATATGTAATTTCTCAACGATGTAAGAAATATATACTTGAATACGTAGGTAATGTGAGATGTAGGGGTAGCAAAAAAAAAAGTTTGATCTATTTTTTATGAAAAATTCCTTTATCAACGTAGATATGTAATTTCTCAACGATGTAAGAAATATATACTTGAATACGTATGTAATGATAGATGTAGGGGTAGCAAAAAAAGTTTGATCTATTTTTTATGAAAAATTCCTTTATAAACGTAGATATGTAATTTCTCAACGATATAAGAAATATATACTTGAATACGTATGTAATGATAGATGTAGGGGTAGCAAAAAAAAGTTTGATCTATTTTTTATGAAAAATTCCTTTATCAACGTAGATATGTAATTTCTCAACGATATAAGAAATATATACTTGAATGCGTAGGTAATGTGAGATGTAGGGGTAGCAAAAAAAAAGTTTGATCTAATGAAAGATTATAAATTTAGCTATAGTGACCACACCCACACTGAATCCGCGTCCAACTAAAAAGCAGAACACTTTTCTAAGAAGCGTTGGACAACTGAATAACACGACGCACTAACTGCAAAATATTTCAAATTCCACTGATTCAAAATAATTTTAGGAAATTTAAGGTTAAATTAAATATCGTAAGTCAGTAGATTATAAAATACAATTGCAAAATTATTCTTTACGCGGTTTTCGTTTCCTCTGTCCATCACCAGCGCCCTCCGTGTCTATGAGGGGCGCGCTCTGAAACAAACAATTGTTTACAACAATAGCTCAAACGGATTTACCCAAGTTCCTGAACGAAAAAAAAACAATTATTCTAGCTTAAAACACTTAACTATAGATTATATGTTAAGAAACAATATTTGCTTTAGATTGTTAATGTCATGTGTCAAAACTGACACTCATAGATTATAGATTATTGAGAGCTTAAGAGAAACACTTTTCGAACGGATTAAAGCTATGTATTATTTTTTAAACTTATAGTTATTTACACCGTGACCACGCACACTGAAAAGTACGCGAAACGTCGGAAAAAAAAGTTTTAAAAATAATACATAGCTTTAATCCGTTCAAAAACTGTTTTTGTTAATGTGTAAAAGCTATTTTAACAAAAGACAACTATTGAGAGTTTGTTGGTCTGTGGAAAACGAGGCAAGTTTTGGCGAGCAGTTGTTATAATTGTTTAAAGAACTTTCTTATTTAAGTTTAAATCTTTTTTATATAATTATTTCATGTAAGTGATTGATTTTTAAATTTAAACTAGAAATGCATCGGATACCGCAATATTTTCAAATTTCGCACTTTAAAAAATTAATGTAATGCATCTTGTTTGAGCTAGTGCGTTGCAAACGAGGCACGGATTCTGTCACTAGCGTCTTCCATTTCGCTGGACCCTTCAGTTGGCTTTCGCTAACTGCTATCGCGCGTAGTTTTCGATACCAAATTGAATAAAATACACTTACAAAATTCTTAATTTCAACAACTAAACCTTAAATCTTATTCAAAGTTACTGTTTAAATTTTTCAAATAATCATTATATATGTTTAAAACAAACGGTGAGTTTCACCAGTACAATACTCGAAACAGTAGAAATCCAAGCGTACGATCAACTCTAGAAGATCCACTCCTTATATGGAAATTATTACCGTTTTTACAACAAATACGAAAAAAATCAAACGATTATCTAAATGATCATAATCCTGAAATTGATTTGCTCCAGTTGCAACAATCTTTATGACTAAAAATCAGAGAACAAATATTTTAAAAAGACAAATAAATATTACCTCCTTAGTATCATCCGGTCCCTCTAAATCAGCCTTGCTCTGTTTCTCTTTTTCCGCACTCTCGTCTGTCTTCTCTTCCTCCCTCTCCTCGTCGGATTGGTGAGGGTCGTCCTCCACCACTGCATCAGTTTTCTTAACGTCTTCCACTTCTAGTTCTTGCTGTATTATATAAAAAAAACTGTTAAGTTTCTGTTATTTTTTTATAAACTTCATGTTTAGTTGATTTTTTAAATTGTTTCGTTTTGATTAATAATCCATTAGAAGCATTCGACATACTTTATGTCGTATTTTAAATAAGCCCAAATGATCCAATTCATCAAAATCAGTTTAGTCATTTTCGAGATGACAATATTCACGTGTCATTCATGCATTTTATTTGGTAATTAAAGTTTTTTAAATTAAATACAGGATGTCCCAAAAGTCGACGTCAAGTCGAAATTTTCTCATAGGTAATGCCACGCCAGTTATTAGAAAAATAAAAAAAAAATTAAGTCATGTATTTTTAATGTTATGGAAATTTTCCTTTTATTCCAGAAAATGCACACCATGTGACAGTTTTTTCATTCCTGTTGTTACAAATATTTACTTTTTGCCAATTTTTCTTCTCTTACGTCATCCCGAATAGTGTTTTATGTAACCTGTGATCCTAAACCCTGTGCCGATGACTCCAACTTGTAGGAAAATGTCATTTTATACCGTACCAAGTTTTCAAAATTAATTTTTCGCACTAGTTCAAGTGATCGTCCTGAAAAAAAAAAGTACTACTCCAGTTTGGCAAGCAGCAGCAGCAAGCAGACTTTAAAAGTTAGCGCATTTAATAAGGATTCTAACGTGGTATAACACTTACTTCATTATTTCTTAGATCGGCCATTTTTTTTTGTTAAACAAAGTCTGTTTTTAACAAGCTCTTTGAAAATACAACAAACGATTGTAGCGCACCCAAAACGTTCCTAATGTGGACTGGAATTTTGAACGGAAGAGTCATAGGGCCTTTTGAGTTACCAGAAGTTTTAAATGCTGAAATTTATTTAGATTTCTTACAAAATCATTTGACGCTTCCTATTTTACGAGATATGTGGTTCCAGCAAGATGGTTGTCCAGCGCATTACAGCCGCTTAGTTCGAAACCACCTTAACGAGGAGTATCCAGACAGATGGATAGGGCGGGGTGGTACGCTCACCCGATTTAAAACCTCTTGATTTTTCTTACTGGGGAGCAGTAAAGGAAAAAGTCTATTCCAAGTCGATTCAAAATGTAGAAGAGCTTAGACAGAGAATAGCGGAAGCAGTAGAATTTGTGAATAATGGACGATTTGCCCGCTTCATCTTTTTTAAGGAGATGTCGAGCCTGTATTGCAGCTGAAGGACGGCAATTTGAGCATCTTTTATAAAAAAAAGTAATAAATCTAAACATAAAAAAGAAAATGTCTATTTTACTTATTTGCGTCCGTATGTCATAAGCGTCACTATCTGTCTCGCTCACACTTTACGCCATCTTATTTAAACCACGCTGTGGTCATTAGGAACGTTTTGGGTGCGCTACAATCATTTGTTGTAATTTCAAAGAGATTGTTAAAAACAGACTTTGTTTAACAAAAAAAAATGGCCGATCTAAGAAATAATGAAGTAAGTGTTATACCACGTTAGAATCCTTATTAAATGCGCTAACTTTTAAAGTCTGCTTGCTGCTGCTGCTTGCCAAACTGGAGTAGTACTTTTTTTTTTCAGGACGATCACTTGAACTAGTGCGAAAAATTAATTTTGAAAACTTGGTACGGTATAAAATGACATTTTCCTACAAGTTGGAGTCATCGGCACAGGGTTTACGATCACAGGTTACATAAAGCACTATTCGGGATGACGTAAGAGAAGAAAAATTGGCAAAAAGTAGATATTTGTAACAACAGGAATGAAAAAACTGTCATATGGTGTACATTTTCTGGAATAAAAGGAAAATATCCATAACTTCAAAAATACATGACTTAATTTTTTTTTTAATGTTTCTGATAACTGGTGTGGCATTACCTATGAGAAAATTTCGACTTGACGTCGACTTTTGGGACACCCTGTATATTTTGTACTTACAGTTCTAGGTCCACAGCACATGTAGGCCACAAAGCCCACAATGATGAACGAGCCGATGATGACCACGGCATACACCCAGGGATTCTCGCCCGCGAACTTCAGACCTCGCTCCACCAACGATTCCTGTCGATAGCTCTAGACTAGCATCTACTCAAACAAACTACCAAACCGGCACTAGCCAAATACTGAACCAGCTCTGCGCGCTCTTAGACCTGGGCCTCCGACTTCTGGATCTGATCTTTTGTGCCTGACACACGCCGCCGACTTATTGGGTTCAAGCCGGTTTGCTAACGTTTTACGTCCTTCACAGTCCAGTAATTTAAGCTTAAATTAGGTAAGAATCTCGGAATTTGAGATAATCAGCTGTAAGACTGTAAATACTTGTAGACAAAATGATAAAATATAATATAATAGTTAATAAAAATCGAAACATATTTATATGTGTATGGCGCGTTTTCGACCGGAGGCCTCTATCGCGAAAACGGTTGACCGTATAAAAAAAAATTTTTAAGAAAATTTGTAGAGAATGTTGTATACTACAATATTGATAATAAACACAAGGAGCCAAAAACCCATAGGAAATGAGATATTTACAACAAAAAAAACAGCGCAAAAAGACAATTTTTGTGACCTTTGACCTTGGAATTCGATAGTTGCGTATACCATATGTAGGTTTTTTTTTTAACTTTTAGGCTAATATACAAGTATTTACACACTTACAGCCGGTTATCTCGAATTCCGAGGCGAACTTGCTATAATGACTGGACTAGCATTGTTCCGGCGAGTGTCCATCTTCATATTTGATTTTGATGGGATTAAACGTTGAATTGTATTTGTCGTACGTAAACATAGTGAATTTTGACGTACAGTGCAAATATCATCCTTTATTTTATGATATATAAAATTTGGCTACACAAGTCTGTTTTTACATAATATTAAAAGAAAATAATTCATAATGTTTAGCTGATAATTTCTACTTCAAGACATAAAAAAAAATAAAAAAAAAAAACAGAAAAAAAAATCGAAACTGGATAGAAATTATTTTTTACTACTGACTTTATTGTGAATATATTTTTGTACTAAGAAGACAAATTATTAAATGTTAACCATTTAACCCCTATTTTACATTATTTTAACTGAAATTGTATATTATTTTCAACATCAATTTGACGTAAATGTCATATCACAATCAAAAATATCTTGATAACCTAATTAATTTATTATTTTACTCTTTGGAGTAGACTTGGGCGGTGAGATTCCGTACAAAGTACCGAGATTCTATTATTATTGATATAATTAGACTTCCTGACGTACGTGCTCAATATCCATTATAAACATTTATACTAAAAGCACCGAGCCAAAGCCAAATAAACTACAAAACATCGCGAGCCTAGACGCCTAAGACTCGAGCCGGTCTAAACAACCTCTCTGGACCTCCCCAGCAAGTAAACGATGTAGAGGGTGACAGGCACCGCACTGTACAGGGCGTACATGGCCCAGTAGCCCGGCTTGTATTGAGTGGCGGTCAGAATTTTACCCCAAATGGTTTTCTACCGGAATACTTTGACATTAGTTTCGGAGTCACTTTAGTACAGCTAATATTATTTGTAAATTAAGTCTTTTGTTAAATTGTTTGATATCTCTTAAAATACTCACCGCCTGGCTAGTGATCCTGTCCCGTTTGAGTGTGTACGTCTGTCTGGCCCACTCCGCGGCCACCTCTTCATCGTCCGTGATGATCAAGTTGTCGAAGAGCAGCTGAGGCGACATCGACCACAGTTCGAAGCCGACGGCGGTCTGAAATCGTATAATTTACATATTAGGATATGCGGTCCCGGCCAATGTGTTTTAAAGTTACACAAGACTTTATTGGTAAAACATTTCATTTCGTCGTTCTGCTTCTTTCTTCTTCTTGCTCTTCCGTCGTTCATTCTTGCTCTTGAATAAAAATTTTCTGTATCAGCATAAGACAGGTTGATAATATGTTAAGATTTTTGTAAATGTGTGCAATGGGAGTTTGTAAATGTGTGCAATGGGAGTTTGTAAATGTGTGTAATGGGAGTTTGTAAATGTATGTAATGGGAGTTTGTAAATGTGTGCAATGGGAGTTTGTAAATGTATGTAATGGGAGTTTGTAAATGTGTGCAATGGGAGTTTGTAAATGTATGTAATGGGAGTTTGTAAATGTGTGTAATGGGAGTTTGTAAATGTATGTAATGGGAGTTTGTAAATGTGTGCAATGGGAGTTTGTAAATGTGTGCAATGGGAGTTTGTAAATGTGTGCAATGGGAGTTTGTAAATGTGTGCAATGGGAGTTTGTAAATGTGTGCAATGGGAGTTTGTAAATGTGTGCAATGGGAGTTTGTAAATGTGTGCAATGGGAGTTTGTAAATGTGTGCAATGGGAGTTTGTAAATGTGTGCAATGGGAGTTTGTAAATGTATGTAATGGGAGTTTCAAAAAGAAAGTGCCCGAGATGAAAGGACTTTCAGATCGGAAGGAGAAAAATCTTTGAGCAAAGAAAATTGATATGTATTGCGTTGTGTATGACGTGGTGTTGTCGGTGTTTGTTTCCAAAACATTCTGCATATACCTATTAAGTAAAGTTGTCTCAACGTTAAAAGTTTTGCTTCTATGAACAATTTTGAAGTTGCGCATGCGTAGATATACGTACCCGGTCTATCGTGTGTGATAGTGACCGGCGGATAGGGACGTCGGTCACTATCACACACAATAGACCAGATGTTAGTTCCATCGACACAATAGACATCCGTCTACAACGTAGGAGCCTACGAAATAGAACAACTTAGCAAATATCATTCACTAAAATAGACGTCACCGTTCTCCAAACACACCTGAACCATAACCAATAGTGCTTAGAGATACACCCAATACATAGACTATAAATGGGGATTGATCATCCAGATGGGCACAGACGATATCGGCCGTACAATATGCAATTGACCGACCGACCGAAAAATCAATCTCTAAACAATATAGCTTCTTTTTTCTTCAACTCTGATGAAGGTTTTTATGTGGAGTAAAATAAAATTATAGAAATATCTAATAAATTATGCAATATTTGTATATATAATATTAGTAAAAGCCGACAAAACTGTACTCACAATAGTGGTCATACGGAATGGGTGCTCGTCGTTGAAGTAATGTGGGTTTGGGATGCGTCGCGGGGTCCACTTGCCTTTGTAGTTGGGGTTCGGGATCAATGGCGCCCGCCATACACCCTGCAACATTTCATCTTAAAATATATAAATCTCCTGTCCGCGGTGGACTCCGAAACTACTTAACCGATTTTAAATTAAATTGCCACACCGTGACCAGTCTGGTCCAACTTAAGAGATAAGAAAGCTTAGATCTTGTCGATACTTTTCGACTGAATTGAGTAAGTGATCAATAGATGGCACTGCTATGGTAAACCGACAAACGTGTCATATAAGCTACAATTCAATATCATGATTACCTCGTGTTATTGAGGCTAAAGTATGAACTTTTTTAATTTTTGGTGTTAGCCAACCACGTGTTACTTAGACCGAAGTGTAAATCAAATTCAAATCATAGTGACGATAATATCAAAGTGAAATTATTCTTTCGTGTCACGGTATTAAGGCCAACTAAAACCACATTCAGGAAAAACGAAGTTCGCGGGGGCAGCTAGTTTATTTATAAAAAATCTGCACGAATACCACCGCGGCCGGTACATCATTCCTGCGTGTATTTTAATCAGTTTTTTATAGTGATACCGCCCATGGACGCTTTCAAAGACTCGCGAGTGCCTTGCCGACCTTAAATTTAATTCTAATAAACGTATTTTATTTCTATATTAACCGCACCTTTCGTAACATTTAGACTAATTAATCAGTCAAACACGAGGACACGTTTTACGGTATCGAGTGTTTAGAGTATGGAGTGACAACCCTACCGTACCTTATAGCTAGGGTTGGCAACGAGCGGCGCCTTCCACTCGCCACAGCCAGGGGCAGCGCTGCACAAGGGGTTGTCCACGAGAGGCGCTTCCCACTCCCCGTCCATCTCATCCTCCCAGTCAGACGGCTTCACCGCATCGGGGTCTGCAAAGAGTGGAGATGCACCATTTGTTATATATTTTAGTCGTAATTGCTTTAACATTTTACACATACACATAAACACAATCACACACATTTATATATAATTATTGTAAATTTTGCAACCTATTATAATAATAATTGTTTATCCAGCATACATTTTCACTACTTTTTTAAGTCAAGTCGATCCGAAGCGGTGGAGGCCTGATGACCTGTAACACAGGTGGTCTTAGCTTTAGCGGGCATCGTTCACACACAGACAAGCATTTCCCTCAATCAAAGAAAATAGAAGAAAAATAATAAATGCTACTTGTTTATGTATGAAGTATTTAAGACAGAATAAATAAAAATTATTATTATTATAGTTTTCTCATTTTTTACTTCCTTAGGTATAACTATATTTTCTTTCTTAGAATTTTTGTAGATAAAAATATTCAAGAAATATCACGAGTCTGTCATCCCCGTGGTAAGCGATACAATGAAAAAAGTTCAAACATTATTCAAAAGGACAAAAGTAAATAAAAAATATTAAATAAATTTAACTAAGTCGGCTACCTAAGACCTAATTCGGCTGTGTTGTGTGATGGTGTGAAAGTGCGTACGTACATACGTTCACGTACACAGGGCGTGTACGTGATGGTATATACGTGTGGTGCGCTCATGATGCAGGTGATTTAGCGCTATGGATATCCTTCATACAAGAATCATGCGTTACTTACAGTTACGCCATAATAAAGCGTGGTTGACCAGGGAAATTGGAAACGCCATCATGTTTATTTGTCATTTACATGGCCCAATGCTAATATTGTAAAAAATTCAAACGCAAATATAATTTAACAAACCAAACTTGTCAAATCGTCAAATATACAATATTGTGGTAAATTATACTCAAATACTTGTTAAATTTTCTTTTTTTTTAAATTTAAAGAAATAAGTAATTACTTTAAGTAGTTAGATTGTCTTAAGTATTTTAACATTATTACTTTGTTTAACTCAAAAAAACCTCAGTATGCATTATAATTTGTAAAATTTTTGTAAATATAAATCTCACCAGGTATCATCTCCGGTTCATTATCAAGCCAGCCTGTTGGTTTAACCGCGCTGGGATCAACAATCTGCGCCGGCGCATCTTCGTCCCAATCCTCTGGTTTGGTCGCTGTGGGGTCTACAATCTAGAAATATACAGAATTAGAGATAAAAAATTCTTCACCAATATAGACATTATCAGGAAGTAAATTTATGTTCTATAGGAACGGATCATTACTGAAAAAACTGCAAACAACTGGAAAGTTAATTCCTCAAGAGGAACCTTCTCTCCTTTAAGATGGATCTCGGGGACTAAGTTCAAATGAATGCTACATTAGGCTGGATAGTTAGCCGCAGTTACCTTTTCCCTCTCATCCCAGTCTTCGGGCTTCCTATCATTAGGGTCATCAATCTCCTCTGGTGGGTTCACTGCGGGGGTGAAGTCTTCTAACAGAGACCCGGAATTAACCTCCTTATTGTCCACCAGTATTGTGAATGTGTTGTCAGGACGAACAATTAATGTATAGAGATGAGGCTCTTTGTCTTTGTATATATCGTCTAGCCGCTGACTGAAAACAACAAATAAGTTAACAAATAAGTTGTATCATATTGAAAATTTACTTTCAAAGCTCTCTTGAGAGTCCGCAAGAGTCATGAAAACTCCACTTTTCTTCGCTAAGTAAAATAATACCGCCATTAATGATCTGCATGAATATTAATTAAAACCACAGCCCAATCACTATTTCTCTCTAGTTAAACATTTAAACTTGTGATAGGAATTAAACTTATAAGCATTAAAGCCTAGTTCTGGTTTGACAAACCCAAAGAAATCTATATATATATATATATAATTGAATCCCTATTCCCCTTGGTCACGTGAACGGCTGGACCGATTTTGCTTTTTTTTTGTTGTGTTTGTTATTATCAGGAAAAGATTCTTACAGAAAAAATTAAGAAAATTTAAGAATACATAACCACCACATTAAGTTATCATGACTTTTGTTACTATAGCAAACTTTTTTCATGTAACCTTATGTCGTCAAACATAACATTGACAGAATGCGAGCTGCAAATATCGTTAAAGAGGATGTAAGAAAAATGAATATTGTTTAAAACATTACGCTTCAATCGGAGTTATTACATTGATATATTACATATAAAATAATTACAGTAGCTAATTGTTTGTGGCATTAATCTTGAAAATTCATGTTTTTCACATGTGAAACATATAACTCGGAATACCAACAAAACTATTTATATACACAAAGCATTAGAATAAAAAACACTTTTTTTCTGAAATATTTTTTAAGTTATTATATCAATTCGAAATTAATATTCATAAAGACAGGACAACGTCTGTCGGGTCCACTAGTAAAATGTACGAAATTAGTCAATCACCAGTGTTTTCCAAAGTGGGGCCTACGCCTACAGTGGCGCAATTTGACTATTAAGCTATTTGATTTTTTTTAATTATTTGGAATTTCAATTTCCGTTTTACATTATGTTATCAACAATTTGCTTATTGTTCGTCAATAATGTCTTCCTAAAACCTATAGGCAGTAGGGCACTCACGTGGGCTTCTTGGCGTGTTTCTCCTCAATAGTACCATTCTTTGGATTCTGATGCTTGAAGATGAAGTGCAGTTTGTTGTCATTGCCGCACTTGTCTGGTCCGAACATTATTGTGTATGGAGTTTGGTCATGGAATTGTTTAAGATCATTCCGTGTGTTGACGCCTTTGGAGAGGAGCTTTAAGTACGCGCCACCACAGTTTTGGCCTTCCTGTAAAATAGTATAAAAAAAGATTAAACATAGTTTTATACATAAATGTTATTTTTCTTTCACTTATATATATATATATTTGTAATGATAAGTTTTTACATTAAGAACTATACGAGCCAAGGCTGTGCATTTTGCTCACTCAGGCTTCCTTAGTTTTATAAGCGTGGCGATTTCCTAAATCGTTGGAGATACGCCCCGCCAGCTAGACACTTAAATTGCAGTACTTAGTTTCATAGCAATTAACCAAGTCATAGAGTATACGTAGGCACTCTCTACAACGGTTAATTTACATTCGTTCGTTACTTAGCAATTAACATTTCATTATTTCACTAATATTTTAGGCAGGTAGGTAGTAAAACCAAGATATTATATTATTTAAAGCACTTCGATGACCCAGGAACAACATTATACAGGTTTTTTTAAAAGTAATATTAGTTTAAGAATAATTTATTCATGACATTCATTAAACTAATGAATGTCAAAAGCCATTAAATCATTTCTCATTTACATTTACACCTAGTTCTCAAATGAGCTTAGAAGAAAATAACTTCTTTTAAAGCTTTTTGACCTAGATGCTTGTAGCATACGAACTTTCCTTACCAACTTATCTACTAATAACAATAATTGGATTTCATCGCTATATCGTGACAAAGTTACAAAATCTCCAATCTATTTGAATGAATCGTATCCGCCGGAAACATTTGGAATTCAGTCTCCCTATACTTTTAAACAACCAATAGTTAAGTCCCATAGTAGTATGTACGTAACTTCCACAGTTAAACGCATTTAGGTAACGGTTAAAATGTTACATTCCCGTAAAATACCAATGTGTAATGATAGACTAACATTTAGATTTGCTTTCGGAAATCTCACTGAAATCCTTGGGACTGAGTTGCCCCAGTTCAAATATTTATGGTTGCTCTGCCTACAAACAATTTGTATGACTTAAAAGGAGTGGCGAAGAGTTTTCTCTTGCCAGTTCTTCTTGCCCGCTCTACACCCTTGATTTGGGAACTGGTAGTATATTTAGAATCAATTTAAGATGGTTTCTGTTGACGTTCATAATTGTACTTGGTTACCTACATAAATAAAGTTATTTTGAGTCTGAGTGCCTAACGCATAGCGGCGAGTAGTTACACACCCGAGATTGTTCTCTTTAAGGACAATTATTGCAATACATTTCATCCTGCTTAATAGAAGAAAAATGTTGTATTTAAAAATATGCTAAACAATATAAAGGTAATTGGCATATATTCAATTTTAGGATCGTATGTGTACGTAAATAGCATGATAACGTCAATGTTCTCGGCATGTTTATGATACTAAAAATGCGTGAGAAGTTTATTACCACACAGAACATAAAATTAAAACATAAAACACCACATTTAAATGTTAATCAAATGTCTTGTAACAATCTATGTATGTGTTCTGAACAATAAAGATAAAATCTAATCAAATAATTGCTTATCAACTTGTAAAACGTACTAGCAATAAAATAGTTTTAATAACCGATGCAATTATTCGCCTAGTAATAGTAATCCAGAAGCTCAAAACTTCTATCAGGAGATTTGGATGTCCGACTTTGACCAATCTTTTGTGCCTAAATCCCATTCATACTATGAATAACTAACATTACTTTAAAAGCGAGGTAAAGTTATTGATTTCTCCATAGGCAAAGACCCAACATTCGCCTCTTATTGCATGTTCTTGCGCAGTAAGCTGATAAGCCAATTAGTAGTGCATTGTAGGGATGCTAACCCATTTACAACGCTCCGGTCTTGTCGGACATTTATAGGTGTGTTGGAAATATTCCCTACTTTCTTTTAGCCAAATGGGTAGTCTGAATACATATTACCATAGGCGAAATGGTAAAGTAAACAATAACTATAGTAAAATTTACACTTTTCAAATATTGCTGGCAACCCTACTCTTTTATGTTATATGTTATAATATAACTGTGACTTGTATATTTTAAAATCCATTTTGTATTTAAAAATAAATTTTACTGCATTTGGACATACTCCAATGTTAGTTTATATGCTGTGCATTTATAGAGATAATTAATTGTATTCTATTTCTAATTTGTAAGAAATATCTTACTAAAGATTAATGTAAATAACTAAAAAAGAAAAAATATACTCAGATACATTATAACTTCAAAAAAGGAACAGATTCTAATGATAACATCTCTAAAAGTCCTTTATCGATAGGCAAGCTGTAAACTAGTCTGGCGTGTTTAAATAAATAGACTAGATTAAGTAAAACAAAAAAACTGTTTTAAAGGCAATTTCTATATCAGTGTATATCCAGACAAAACTAAAACAAAACTTTTGAATGAATTCTATATATGCAAGTCTTTGAAACAAATATAAAGTGGGTAGCTTAATACAAACACATATCAACATTTACCCATAAAAACTATTAAACTAAAATCTTTAAACCTCCTTAGTATATTGTATTAATACTAATTAACTTTCCAATAAATTTAATCTATTAGTAAATACTTAAACATACCTGCATAGTGACTTCATACTGCACAATTAATGGCTTATCACTGAAGACAAATGGCCTGTTGAGTAAAGCTGATATTGCTGCATGCTTGGCTTCTGTCGTAAGCACCAGTCCAAAGTCATCTTTAAGTAAACGTCTTGCTGGTGTTTGTAACTAAAAAAATGTATATCAAGTATGCAGTTGCTTTTTTATAGTAAGTAGGCAGGTATGTTTACCTGCCTACTTATAAAAAAGATATTTAGACCAAGCAAAATTGTCTCCTATACTGTAGTTACTATTTCCTTGTCCATGTAACCTTAACTCCCTACTTTTCCTCCCATCCCAGAAATTTATTTCTGTTAATAAGTTAAAGTTATCAATAACATTCTCCCGTCTATACCTTGTAGTTTATATGTTAACCTCTTGTATATATTATTATATGGCTGTGTGTGTTGTTTTTATTGTGTTGTCATCTTTGTTTTAGGTTACTCTGCTTAGATTAAATTCAAACTGTAAAAACTATCCTCACCGTGTTAAGATTTAGAACGCTACATTGATGGAATTGTGATATACACAGAAGTTGACATTAAAAAAATAAAGTGAAGTAAACTAGTGACTAGTCCTAGAGAACCTATTGCTTATTTTAATATAAACTATACATTAATAAACATTAAATTGGAACTAAATAGCAGTGATAGTGTAGCAAAAACATAGAAGTTCTTACCTCCCATTTTCCATCATATTTAGCAATGGTATCATCAACTCCTTGCTTTTTGGTCTCCGATTTCACCCATTTCTTTTTAAAAGCCTCTTCATCATCAAAATGTTCCGCCAAGTATGCTTTTTTAGAATCAATTTGAGGTGTCTGGTAGCTATCTTCTTCTACTGTCTATATAATTAACACCAAATCATTAAAATACTTGTAGACCTCTAACCTTTATTATATGAGATGATGACACTCTTTTTATTTTATGTGTTTATCAAATATAACTGCGACCAAATCAACACAAACGTTTTTAGTGAGTTAAAATTGGAAGATTAAGGTCATATGAAGATAAAAGTATATCTTACAATAAAAATTCTTATCAGGATGTTAACACCTAAGTCAAATAAGCTTAATATAATATTGATACAGGTAAATATATTTTTAAGTGCACTGCTTTAGTTTATAGAATGATTTCCTAATAAATCCAAGAATAGACATGTAACAACTGATCTTTTACAGAAGTAATGTGTATAACTGGGTCAAACTAACCTCAACCGTGACCCCATCATCTAGGTTTTCGGCTTCAGCGTGGACAGATGAAGTCGCCGCAAGCACGATGAACGCGCTTGCAATTACAAAACGAAGTAGAGCCATCTGTACAGAGTTTTAAATGAAATATTTTAGTCACAACCCATAATTTAATTAAATAAACAAGTACCGATGACTAAAGTCCAATAACGTAACCCAAATGTTTATTCGAAACAGAAATTGTACGATGGTATTTCTTTGTTGAATTTATAAGGAACGTGGTCTACAAATTGTAATTAAATATTTAAGTAAATTATTTTAAACTAGAACAAATATAATTTAGTAGTGGTTAAAATACGAACCTTGCTCATAAATAATAACTATGCTGGTTATACATAAATTACTGGTTTAATCAATGGGATATATATTTTTATTATTTGCGATAAAACAAGCGAAAGCTGATATTGTAACACCGCAATCCACAACTACCGCTATTTGCTGTCTTTTTCAGTTTCTGTCGCAGACCAAAAATATGTTGAAAATTTAAATGTGCATTTATTTTCGAAGTATGCATTGATATATTTAATTTTTATACTATTCGCTGAGTAATGTTAGTCTTCATTCTTGGCGAACTTCTATTGGTAGTTATCACTTGGTTTGTTTGATTTTGACCAATCACAACTAAACATTTGTCACGAGCTTTTTGTCAAATAATGCTTTGTGCCAATGATGATCACGTTACAGTTTGCCATAGATATATAAAAAACATTTCTGTCAAATATAAAAACCTCTTTTTTGGAAATTTGAAATATATATTGCAAAAATTAATATGTATAGTTCAGTATAATATATATTGATATGCCATTACGAAATAAATACTACATGCTAATTAAGCAACGTAAAAATAACTTTGAATGTAAAACTAAAAACCCCAAAAAATATAATATAATAACTAAAATATATTATTAAAGGAGTCCCTTTAGGCAAGGTTCCGAAGATAGTGGCAGCGTTCCCCCTTTCAATAGCTAGGCTACTTCTTTGTCCGAGGCAGCTGCCAGCTCTTTGGCCTCCTGTAGAAGGGAAGGGGCCAAAGTGTCTGAACAGGTCCTCGCCCATCTTCCTTGGAATTAAACTCATACCGTCCAGTCTCTTGCGATCGTATTTTGCAATAACAGTCGACTCAAGTAGACTTGGCACGTTGACGGTAGCAAGGAACCGGCGTATGATATCATTAAGTGCGGCATGTCTTGAAAAGCGGCCAGCATTTTTTGGCATCAGTGCCATCTATGAGGAGCGCACAGTGGAACCCTAAGTCGTAGACAGGCGATTTGGAGCATGTCAGGTTCAAGAAATGTTCCTGTATTTGACAAAGGGTACGTGTGAAGCCAATAGCCAGACTCACGGGTACCCACGGCTAAAAGCACTCGGTGAACCTGTACTACTACCTGGGCATGCAATTAAAAAAGCATTACCTTCTTCCAAGCCAGCAATCTCAAAGTCTGAAAGGGATGCCCTTTGCTGAACTATGGACAGAAGAAAAGAAGGCTGGTAAAGAGACATCATAACGGATGCTTGAGTCCAAGATTGCTCGTTCAGCTGCATATTAAGCATCGATTCTACGCTAATTTTGATTATGCCGTCTACTTGTGTCAAAAGATCTGGGTGATTCCAAAAAGTGCAGCAACGGAGCATACGACAGAATTTTAAGATGTAAGAGCATAATGTGGACTAATTTCAAGTTCAGCAGAATTTACTAATTGAATTATTAACATATACAAAAATACATTACTTTAATATGTATGTATATAGATATTAATGTAAGCTATTTATTACTTTATGTTAATATACATATATTAATGTAATAATTAGACTGTTACTTGTTACATATAGTACAAGTATATGAAATCAAGTTATATTCTTGTTTTTTTTTTTGCTTGTGACGGCATTTTTATTTATATTGTAACTAAAACGGTTTCTGTAGATAATATTTTTTTAGTTTTTGTTTGATTTTTTCAGTACCCGATAATGAGATAAAATGAGAAACGCACAACGAACGATCCCTTGGTTGCGACATCTACTTAATCTGTGGTCTGTGGTCACAAAGCTCCCCGGTCTCCCGCCTCAGATCGGAGGCACTTGTAAAAATAATAGGGTTTGTTTGGGTTATTTGCAAACTAGTAATTCGTACATTTTACTACTTCTATTTTATTTTTTAATCATTATCTATCAAAAAAAAAATCCTGTCATTATTGATGAAGCTTATAAATTGCATTTTTTGAACTAGTTTTGTATATTGTAGTGCTTGTGTCGAAGCCGGTAAACGGGTTTTGGACTGTAATATTTAAATTGTTCCCATATAAGTGGCCCTGTTTTCGTTTAACGTTAAAATCATATTAGTTTCAATTTTATTTAACAATACCATGGGCGTAAGAAATTGCGTTAAAACTTGTGGTTAAATTTGTGGTTTATTTTAAGACAAACAAAAGGTAAGTGTTTTTATTTATTGTATAAGGGTAATTAATAATTTTTGTTATTCTTGAGTCTTGTTTTTGGCATAGATCTTCTGGTTATTTTCAGACTATGTTTTAAATAAAGTTTTTATAGTATTCATATAAAAACAAATTAATTTCCTTTAATAATGTCAGTATTTCCATTATAGAAAACTATTTTATTATATCTTATCTGCATATCTGAGATAAAGTTCTGCTGATAATTGTTGTAATTTGTACTTCATAATTACTTTATTATCTAACAAATGACTGGCGTTGTTTATTACAAACTGAAGTTTTTTATTACAGAGAACACATTCCCATGATGAGACGGCACATTCTAAGGCTGTTTCGAGTCCGCAACTTAATTATAATAACTGTAATAATTGGAACCATATACCTTGTAAAATCCTTTAATGATGTTAAATCTTTAGAACCATTTAAACAATCATTGCTTGGTACTGTTGTAAAGCAATATTTCATACCTTCCAGTTTGAGAGTAAGTTATAGTTTGTAATTTGATACAGATTTTTTTTCACTTAAACAAGATTGAAATATTAAAGCAAGGAATTAAACACGAGTTACTGATTTATAAACAATTATCCTCTATCACTTTTATATGACCCAATACCATATTTGATTTGGCAGTTCAATCAAACACATTTAACTTGAAAATGTTTAGGAATTAATCTTGTCCTCCTGGATTGCTTTTTTTCCAAATATATTTTGTCTTTATTTTCTGTTTGGATATGGATTTAATTAAAAAACTGCAAATTAAATTACTTACAGAAAATAGACTGGCATGATTATAAGAAGATAAAATATGAGAGAAAACAAAAGGGTGTGTATTTATTTGATGTGAATTGTTAAATGCGACATCTTGAATAACTATGTTTTAATTCTTATAGGGATTGGAGAGCAGGGAATTCCTGCATATTTATCGAAAAATGAGGAAGCTCTTGAAAAAGAGTTATACTCAGTAAATGGATTTAATGGCGCACTCAGTGATAAAATACCTCTTAACCGATCTTTACCTGACATACGGCATATTAAATGTCAGAAACGGTTATATACTGAATCTTTGCCTACAGTAAGTGTGGTGGTACCGTTTCATAATGAGCATTGGAGTACATTACTTCGCACAGCTGTTAGTGTTCTTAATAGGTCACCCGAGTTCTTAATAAAAGAAGTAATTTTGGTGGATGATGCTAGTACAAAAGGTAATTTGAAATCATATTACTGGCTATATATATTATAATGTATACCATTACCCCTGCGGCAACATTGTTTGATGTCTTACATTAATAATTTTTTAGCAATTATTAGTCTTTTTACTTAATTTGAAGCAGGGGTATATGCATGGTGCTACAATTATGGTGTAATAATTGAAAATACATACAAATAAAACTTAAACCTCAAGACTTCATGAGAAAGAAGATTACAGTATGGAAATACCATAAATGTTTTTGTATTTATTTATGAATATGTATTGCATATCCGGCTGTCTTCTATCTTATCAACAGCACAATTTCAGCTGTATCTTCACGTTTCATTTAAATTTACAAGCATAAACTGCATAGTATTTTATAATATATAAAATTGTTTGATTTCGATTAAAGGATGCACAATGATTTTTTTATTATAAAATTGATTTTGCTAAATATTATTTTTATGTCCATAAATCCAGAAATCCAGTATTTCAAATATGGTAGAAACGCCAAAATCCACATCCAAATTACAAAATCTTTTTAGATTGTTATGGTATCTCTCTTGAGATACCATATAAAGAAAAAGTTATGTGCTGCAATCAGAAACTTTCTCTCTAAAAAACATTAGTTTGTAGAAGAGTTTCTGCATCTACTTTGTATATCAATTTAATTGTAGTTCTTCCTAATTGTATACTATATGACAGTTTCCTCTTGCTGTGTGTTTTACACATAGAGAAAAAAGAAAGAGAAGAAAAAATAAATTAAAATAAAAGTGGCGCTACAACCTTTAGTTTGTGGTTTCTATATCTGTTTTGTCAATTTTTTTTGGCAAGTTGGTGATAAGTCTTCTCTGTCAGATATTTATTGGTGTAAATGTTGTACGATGTTTTCCTTCAACGTAAGAGAGTGTCAAAAGCGTTATATTCAAGTCAATAATGCGCAGGCACAATTAGAATCCACTAGACCCAATAATATACCACGGAAGAACAGCCTTGCAATGAAATGCAAATAATTTCAGATTTCTTAAAAAAGAAGCTAGACGACTATTTATCAGCCAACTTACCGAAAGTGCGAGTGATAAGGCTGCCAACTCGGAGCGGGTTGATAACAGCTCGGCTTGCGGGAGCCAAGGCGGCTTCGGCTGATGTCTTGTTATTCCTGGACTCGCATACAGAGGCAAATGTCAACTGGCTACCTCCACTGTTAGGTCTGTGTATGTATTCGCTTTTGCTATAATTTTCTCGAATATTCTATTCTTAATCTGAAAAAAAAAATCATTTCTAGAACTGTTTTTCAAATCTTTGTTCGATGTAATTTAATATTAACACAATTGTATAGCGTTGGAAGGCTTTAGAAGGATTTTGACTACATTTATGTTGCGGGTAGAAGAAAAATTAATGATGAGCCTACCCGATTTATTAAAATTTTTTTTAGAGATCGGTAGGCTCATCTGAAGGTACTGCCTATATTCACTCACAGAACGCTCGATAGTAGTCTTTCCGGCCTTTTCGAATCGTTACGGTCGGTTGATTAAGTTTGCAAATACTTTGATAGCATGGGTTGGGTTAGTCTTATAAAATTTGAAGTTGCGTCAAATCTACTCAGTTATTATTATTATTATGTATATAAACACACTAGCAGCTTAATAAGCAGATGCCCGCGTATTTAGAGATTTGGAGAAACCAGAATCCAACCTACTTTTAAAAGAGTTCAAAGAGTGCACTAATTACATTTTATTACGTTACACACTATAAATGTTATTATATATTTATTACAGAAATACGTACATTATCCTTACAGACTATGCCAATACGATAATTTCGAGAAAAATAAAATATAGTAAAGTATATAATATTAAACACTAAATAAACACAACATCACTACTGTGAATACACTCAGCTCTGGCCTTTGGTATCGCATATAACCCAGGCCATCGCCGTAGCACATATCCCATAGGTACAAAGAAATCCAGAAACATTTAAATAAAACTTGTGCACAATCTGGACGTGTTATGAAATGTTACAATTACAGAACCAATAGCCCTGGATCACCGCACAGTGGTGTGTCCATACATTGACGTGATCGCCTACGACACATTCGAATACCGGGCTCAAGACGAAGGCGCGCGCGGAGCGTTCGACTGGGAGTTGTACTACAAGAGGTTGCCCTTATTGCCAAAGGACATCCGCAACATGCCGGAGCCATTTGAGTGAGTAACAATTAGCTTTGTATATTTTGATATATAAACGACAAATCATTTAATAGCTCTGACATTATAATAACCCCGTTTCAATAAAAATATATAAGGTATAACTAATACGTGTGATACCACATCATTAAATTTGAATCGGCAAAGAAGACAGAGGGTGTAGGCCGAGAGAAAAGCCAGCGTAAAAAAAAAGCGTAAAAACACATATCACAAATTTATTAGATGTAACTAGTCCCAGGCCCTTTTATACACAGCTTTTCTTTTAAATATTTCTTAAATTTATTAAAATAGTCTCGATGTATCGTTTACAAGATAGGCACACAATTGTAATTGTAAGGATTAGGTTAGAAAAATTTACTAGTTTGGCAACAATAAGCTGAGACTGATGACCTACAGATACCTTGCCTTGTCACAAAACGCTTTACACAACTCAATACACTACTAAATTATAAAATCCTCAATTTTAACACGTAATTAAAAACAAATATGATATCCGTACGGTTTGTGGACTCGGTTTCCGCACTGACTGACTCCCACTAGGTGTATGTTTAGGTTGTGCGTAAAGTCCTGGCTAACTAAGCGAGCCTAACTTATTCCAAAAGCAAACAAGCCTTCGGGCACTCCTCAGGCTTCACGTTCCTTAGCCACAGCCTCGGAACTCACACCCACTAACAAATATATTTGGCATAAAAAAAATGTATGTAAATCACACCTGGTAGGGGTGACATATTCAAAAAATTCAGTTTTTAAGTTAAAATCAAGAATTTAAAACTTTTTCAAATTAATAACATAGAAATTAGACTCTCTTCCACTATATTTCCGTGGAATTAAGAGTTTTCTTGCCAAAAGTTCACGAAACGAAAGAGACAGACACACGAATAAATATGATTTGACGTGGGTGAGAATGAGATAGCAAGCATTATACAGAGTATAAACTTTCCACAATTCCAGGAGTCCAGTGATGGCGGGAGGTTTATTCGCGATGTCCCGATCGTTCTTCTGGGAGCTGGGGGGCTACGATCCCGGATTAGACATATGGGGAGGGGAACAGTATGAACTCAGTTTTAAGGTGAGAAATTGGGAATTGGACCTACCAAGTATTTATAACATTTAAATAGATACATTATTTTCGTAATGATTCATTGATGTTGTTTTTCAGATCTGGCAATGCGGTGGTCGTATGGTGGACGCGCCGTGTTCCCGCGTGGGGCATATCTATCGCAAGTTTGCCCCTTTCCCCAACCCGGGTCACGGAGACTTTGTGGGACGCGTGAGTATCCAATGTTTAGTGTGTAATTGTGTCGGAATTTTAATTTTACTGTTTAATAGAAATGTTTGGTGTAATTGCTTTTTATGTGGTTGGTAATTATCTTCATGTAGCAGTGTTGGCTTGGTAAATCTGACAGTGTACAAGGGATTTTTCTTTCGAAATGAACCGTGAGGTAACCGACATATACATAGTTGGCTTTAATAAAATAAATACTTGACGTTTTTGTGCAATTTTAATGGTTATAATGTTATATGTAACATTAGTGACATATATAATTATTTATAATATGTTCGACGTCCTGGTGAGCAGAGAAACTTTGTCCAGTTTCCACCACACCCACTTCTTTTCTATTTAAGATCGTGTATACAATAATCGCATTGAATTGTATCTGTATGTATGTATCCGGGAATGCTCGGATTATCGGGAAACGTTATGATCGAATCAATTGACCGTTGATTTTTATTAATACAAATTGAGATTCCTTATTAAATTTGTTTTGTTATTATTTTATTGTTTCATAGTTCTCCTATAATAAAGGTACGAATATTGTTACGACCAATCAGGGCCGAGCAAATGCCTCGAGTTGGGTGCCATCTTGACTTTTGGCAGTGCGTTCAGGGATAGTACTGATTCAGTATTGAGTGGAGCATTGTGTTCAGAGTTATTGTGATTAAAGTGAGATCGGTGCCCTGAGATAATGTTTCATTTGTAGTATTAGAAGGATCCAATTTAAATTAAATATCGTACAATGATTCGTGTCTTTTGTGCTTTACCCACATGACGCCTACAAAACCCGCAAATGACGATGCCCATATCGAGGGGGTGACGATATTATTTAATACCTGCAGATGAGTTTCATCATCGGACGTGGAGGCAGAATACGAAATTCCACCCGTATCGCGTCGACTTCCGCCGTTCTACGACTGAGCGTTTTTCAAGGCAATTTTTGCCGCGCACCACCGCTATGTGGAACCAGCTGCCCACTGAAGTATTTCCAATTCCTTCAAGAAAAGAGCGTACAAATTCTTAAAAGGCCGGCAACGCACTCGCGAGCCCTCTGGCACTGAGTGTCCATGGGCGGCGGTATAAGTTAACATCAGATGAGCCTCCTGCCCGTTTGCCTCCTATTTTATAAAAAAAAAGATATTCCTCCCGAGATATTCGTTAAAAAATATATAATTAAATTTTGAAAAACCTCTTTTAGAACTACCGTCGCGTGGCCGAAGTTTGGATGGACGAATACGCTCAGTACTTGTACAAGAGACGACCTAACTATCGCAACATCGACACGGGAGACATTTCCGAACAAAAGGCTCTGCGGGAGAGGTTGCGCTGCAGGTCCTTCAGGTGGTTCATCACCCAGGTGAGGACTGATCTTACAGAATATCAAACATCTGGATATTTTTTAATTCTTTGGAGATTGGTCTGGATATCCGGAAGCTAAATCCAGGATGCTGCTTTTCCTCGGTGAAATAATAAGCGCCGGTTCGGCTGTCGCGTGTTAGTGTAATGAAAAAAAGGAATCCAATAATCGACTAAAACTAGCACTTACCATCAATCGGCGTATCTCACTCCAAAGGACTGGATCCTTCAATGATGGATCGAAAAAAAGGTAAATGCGATACGGTATGCGGTTTATATTAAGTGCGCACGCGGCAGCGGTTCAAATTTGACTCCCTTGCGCCATTACGCCGTGACACCACCTACGCTCCCCGCCTTGAAAGATCATCTTTCAAAAGAGAGGATTATGGAAAAAAATAGAATTAAAAAAAAAATACAATAAAAACTAAACTACGATGATAAACTAAAGTTAGTTAGTAAAGGACATAAACGTTAAATGTTCCTGATTTGGTACGAATTAATGCGACACGAGTACGATCATCTCTACCAGGATAGGTTTTTTCTGCAATTCCTTAAGGCCAACGAAGTTATGGTGGGTTTGTTCCACACCCTCTTTTATGGGATGAGTTGCAGAGTTCCATTACTCCATCTTTTTCAGTATGATTGAACTAATTTGTCCAATAAACGATCATTTCCTCTTCAATGTTAGATGAAGCAGGTAATTTAATGGCTTTAAATTTAAAAAATGAGGATTTTAGGGATTCGGTTGGAAAGAATTGCTTCAATTTGACTTAAAACCGTCATGAACTCCTCACAAGATAACAATTGTATTGTCTTTTGTTAACATAGCTTTTACACATTTAAAGAAAACACTTTTTTACCGGATCGAAGCTTTGTATAAACTTATAATAAAGGTGTTGAATGTCAAAAAGTATCACAGCTGTAGAGAAATAAATACATAAATACAGATTATACAATTTTCTACGCTGTAAACCACCGCGAAACGTCGGTAACAATTAAAATTATGTAAAATAATTATAAGTTTATAATAATAGCTTCAATCCGGTAAAAAAACGTTTTCTTTAGATAACAATTGTTTACCCGGAATAAATATGTATGTATTATAATATAATTTTAGTTATAGTTGCATGTTATTTTTAGTTTTTTTTTTGTTAATTAATTATACACTTCTTTTACCCTCTGTAGGTGTTTCCTTTTATTCTCCCATATTAGGGTTGCCTGGAAGAAATCGCTTGTTAGCGATAAGGCCGCCTATTGCCTAATAACTTATGTAACCTACTTACTCTTTGTTTGTATAATTATATATATAATAGTATAAATAAATTAATAAATTGCTTGGATTAGACATAAAACGCGACAAAAAACGTTCAGAAATGATTAAGTGCTTCAATCAGTTGCGGTTTGTGAATTACTCTTGTCACTAGACATATAAATGCGCAGATATAATCTTTTATTTACTCCTACCACTCCGTCTTCGAATAGAGGTATATAATAAAGGTCCACCGAAATCCACTCCGACCTGATTAAAGGGTTTAGGAATATTTAATCTACACCTTGGTAGGTCGGCCATTATTGACGCTGTTGCAGCCCTCGGCGCAGTTTGAAACAGTTACCTCTTGGCCTTACAAAATCTTTGTCGTAATAATGAAATGCTGAGGTCCAACGTGGCATGACTTTCTATGCATCCAGTCAATGATTTAGAATAGTTTTTATGATCAAATGTTAGGTGTAAGTTTGCGCAAACCTACGGGGTACGATTTGTTAAGTTTTAGAGATTGAGTTAAAAAATTAAAGCGCTTTTTTTTAACGTTATCATGCACTCAGGATATTTATTTCAGTTTCTTGCAAATCTTGAAGCGATATTTTACCTCGAGACTTTAAATATGAACCTAAATATGTATGTTAGCTAAACCTTGAACGTCCCATAAACGTGCAATGATAGAAAGTATTACGCTAAGACGCTGTAACATCAGTTAAGTTGCTTATTTAGAACGAGAAGTTATCTGATTTTGAATTCCATTTCACACCTAAAACTTTATGACACTCATTTGAATCACAATGCACTGCTTGCGGATGCAAATGATTGGGATGGTAAAGAAGACAGTAACTCATCAGAATTACTTGACCATTTAAAAAGATCAAACCCACCAGCTGAAAGCATTTTAATAGGTTGAGAGGATACTTCAACTGCTTCGGGAATTACAGCTACAGCAAATATCGTCCATTTAATAATTACCGCGATCAATAAGGTCCGCAGCCAAAGGATATTTGAACCTTTCATCATCGGCTAGTTGTTTCAAAGTCTGAAGAGCTAAATATGGGCTTGAAAATCCAAAACAAAAGCGATTAAATTCAAATAATTGTAACGGATGGATCAAATCTATAATAAACGCGTTGATATTTATTACATTCAGGAAGGGTTTTTTAATTATATGTTGAACGTCAGCGGCAAATGCGTCAGGGAACGTTCTAAACCGAAGTAGAACTGCAAATAAGTCAGGCTGCCAATTGGGACGGACATGTAAAGTATAATTCATTGATATGTTATTATTTTGTAATATGCCTCGGGATAAGTAGACGATGCCTGAACCTGACCGTGTGCATGATATGTATCCTCGGCGAGCGGTACGTTAGAGAAAAATTCCAACTTCGATCTATCAACCTTGCAAGTGTCCCTATTATATCCTTCGAACAGCCACCAAACCCGTTCACAAACATAGGTTCGGAAAACGTATTGTAATTTAATAGCAACTTTATACAACACTCAGTTGTTATAAAATTATTTGAGAGCCGTTGTCTATAAGACAAAAAGTAAATAGGCGGGTAGTACCAAATAAAACCGTTGACGGTTGTTATATTCCGTATTCGCTTAGGTTTAACGACTTTATTTCTCAAAAATGTCACTTACATGAGACTAATACTTTAGATTAACATTACATTGTAGTCGTTCCTCAAATAATCACAATAAAATGATAGCTGTACATACAATAAACTTAAAAGTAAAAGTAAATGCAATAAAAATTAAATATAAGAAATTAATTTGAAATTACCTTTGTCTAACGTATTCACTTAGCTTCGATTTGAATTAATTGAAAAAAAGTGATATTTTTTATATGTGTGGGTAGTTTATTATACAATTCGCGCGTTCGTAGGTAAAAATTTTTTTGCCGTAGTTCGCACGTATTTTAGGTAATGCAAGATAACTCGTTCGAAAGTTTAGTATGAAGAGAACTTTTTATAATTTTTTTTGACAGGAATACATGTATTATAAACATAAAGTTGTTTTAAATTCATTAATTTTGTGTCTCGATATATATATATGGTAGGCGAAAGATAATTATAATGGAACAGTATTTTGGTAATTTTATTTCTACATATTTAAGATCCCATTTGCTTCGTTCTGCAATGAACATAGAGAAATCGGCGCGTGAATGTTATTCGGTTCGTCTAAGGAGCCAGATGCGACACGCGGGGAACTATCGACTAGCAATGACACGCTGCGACTCAATGGCTCGAGCGTTTGATCGCAGTCCATTGATAACAGGTTTCGCCTGTTTTTCAAATAAACTGGGATTTGAACAAAAAGGCAGCAATGTATTGTGCGTATTGGAATTGCACGTTTTACAACTTTTAACAGAATTACAATTGGTGATTTTATTTTGTACGCTTATTCCGCAATAATTCCGTTTTTTAATGATATTGAATCTTACTTTTGCATTTAATTAATTTTACTATTACATAAAGGATATTTTGAATTAGTTTGATCAGAATTGGAAGTTATAAAAGATTTTACGATTTTGGAATATTTATTATTAGCCGCTTTGATTTAAGTAGAATTTGTTCGTTCCAAAACTTTACACAGTTCTCTTAAAAAAAAAATTAATTGCGTATAACGTAGGGTATATTTTCTTTTCTAAAGGAATTCTCAAATGAAATAATTGTTTCGTTGTCTAATTTTTTAAGTGCTAAAAATAAAAACAAAAGATGCAATTTATTAGGTATTTTTAGTTTTTTAAACGCTGCGGTTGATGTAACAAAATTGTCATGAAAAATATTTAAACCGTCTGTAGACGAGGTTGTTAATGTTTTAAAATTAAAAATATTATCCAAATAAAATCCAAGAGACCGTTTGTCTTGATATTTGACAATGAAGGTAGAATAAAATAAATCGTAATTATTTGCCGTTGGTTTAAGTAAAATTCGTTTGGTGAATTCACCGGCCTTTGTTCTTTTATCCACGTTATCCACGTTATCTACAAATAATTATTAATTATTCTAAAATTAACTTTATAAAATTAAATACAACCTTAAACTTTAAATTTATTACTAACGTTAACTGTGAAACAATTTTTAGAAAAAAATTGATGTAGGTAGATATTAATTACGCATGATCATTCTCACCAAATCAGGCACAATATATTATTAAATACGTAAATACGAAATACGGATAATAGATTTATAAATACATATAATATTTAAAAAAAATCTATGTTAAATTTGTCGTTAAACAGGTAAGAAAATGCCCACCGGCAATTTAACCTAACGCACAAAATACGTTAAAGAAAATACGAAAAATAAATATGCCTAACTAAAAGATACATATGCGGCTCGAAAAAGACCAAAAAAGATGTGTGGGCCTGGATATCCGGAAGCTAAATCCAGGATGCTGCTTTTCCTCGGTGAAATAATATGCGCTGGTTCGGCTGTCGCGTGTCAGTATAATAAAAAAAGGAATCCAATAATCGATAAGACTAAAACTAGCACTTACCATCAATCGGCGTATCTCACTCCAAAGGACTGGATCCTTCAATGATGGATCGAAAAAAAGGTAAATGCGACACGGTATGCGGTTTATATTAAGTGCGCACGCGGCAGCGGTTCAAATTTAACTCCCTCCGGTTCGTGTGTCAAAGTCAAATCGACAATTGTCATCCTTCTTTGATTGTCACCGATTTAGCGCGAACAGACATGTCTTTTATTTATAATGTAATGTAAAGTATTATAACTGTGGCAAAAGAAAAGTGTGAAAATAAAATATGTTGCAAAAATTGTGTAATTAAGTAAATATTATTTTTAGGTGGCGTTCGATTTGACAGTGAAATACCCTCCGGTGGAACCAGGCCCTTTTGCTGAAGGAACGGTGAGTTTTATTAATCTTTAATCTATGGTAATAATTGACATCGATTTTGATATTTTTTTAACATTTAAAGATATACTAATCGCTTTCAAAAGGTCCAATTGTAGTCAAAAATTAAGTTAAAATATAATATATGGTCGATTCGTTTAAATTTTTTTAAGAACGAGCTTGAGGAACACACGATGTTAAGAGGTATGGAGCCTATGAACACTCTCTGCTAGAGGGCTCGCGAGTGTGTTGCCAGATTTTTAAGTGACTGTAATAATTCACTTGTGATCAATGACAATTCCGATCACATATAAGCGATATTTTCAGTTTGACCAATCAAGCGAATGTACCGTTTTAGTCTATGAACTCAAAGTATCAATCAATCGAATTTTAATGAGGTGATTTAGATAAACATCTTAATTTTGTGATAACATTGTTTTTATAACAGGATACAGTAAAAGTTATACTGTTTTAAGTTGCATGGAAATTGTTTTCTATCTTTATTAAAAAAAAATTTTTTTTTCATGAATTTTATTAAATTAAAAAAAATGTCTGACTGTAAAATCGGTTTACGGACGATAGTTTAACGTGACAACGTCATAACACAACCTTTATTATTAAAATTGAATCATATTTATTGAATTATCACTATTTTGTATGGATACAAAGGAGTGAATGCTCGGACTCAGGCCAGTCGAGTGGAAGAGAGATAGATAGATGGATGGAGTGAGAGCGAGATAGAGATGAGTCATGCTTTGTCATGCGTGTAGACGGCATTTATGGATTCATTATTAATATATTTATTGGCTATAGATAAAACCGGTGTCGAACCCGGAACTATGCGTAGACGCACATCGTGGCGCACAGATGGACAAATTGCTTCTAAAGAGGTGTACGGACAGTACAGCTAGCGAACAGAAGTTCATGCTGTCTTGGCACAAGGAAATTAGGTAAGGCAATATAATTAAAACATTATTTTATAGACTTATATTTTTATTGTTTTTTATTCGCTACCTCCAACCATCTTAAGCCAACTTAGAGATAGGATAGCTTAGATCTTTAATTATAGTCGCAATTTTATTTTATTGCAAATTATTTGTCTATAATTAATTGACAGTCACAATTATCTGTTAACTCCAAAAGATTCTAACAATTGTCGATACTTTTCGACTGGATTGAGTAAGTAATCAATAGATGGCACTGCTATGGTAAACCGACAAACGTGTCATATAAGCTACGATTCAATATCATGATTACCACTTGTTATTGAGGCTAAAGTATAAATTAAATTTATTTTGTAGTAAACTAAATACCGTGAAATTCAAATTATAGTGACGATAATATCAAAGTGAAATTATTCTTTCGTGTCACGGTATTAAGGCCAACTAAAACCACATTAAGGAGAAACGAAGTTCGCGGGGGAAGCTAGTATTTTATATGTTTTTATGATCTTTTGTGTTTTTAATATTAATAAATAAATCAACTTCCAGATCGAAGAGTAGAAATATGTGTTGGGACCTTCCCGAGTCGGCTCCCAAAAGCCCAATATTACTGTACACCTGTCACCTGGGAGGAGGCAACCAGCTCTGGAGGTATTTCCCGGTCGGTATCGATATTTTTCTATTTATTAACACTTTACGATGATGAGGCATTAACGAGTCATGATGAAGGGTCGGGCGTTCGGACAGAGCTGGACACCAATTTCTCTTTATTCCTTATTGTGAGGAAACCGTTGTGTCTTTTTATAGAACTTATATTAGTGATACCGGCGCCGATAGACGCTCTCAATGCAGAACGGCTCGCGAGTGCGTTGCGGGCTTTTAAAAGTTGCTACGCTATTTTATCGAAATACCATAAATCCAATTGGTTCGAAATTACTTCAGTGGGCAGCTGAAGTATTTCCGAACCAATTCGACTTAGGGTCCTTCAAGAAAACAGCGTACCAATTCTTAAAAGGCCTGCAACGCACTCGTGAGCCGTTCTGTATTAAGAGTGTCCATGGGCGGCGGTATCACTTAACATCAGGTGAGCCTCCTGCCCGTTTGCCCCCTGTTTTATAAAAAAAGCTACAATTATATTATGAGTCATAATAGTCAATTGTTATATTATTTGATCACTATATCATCACATTTTTAAAATATATTATGACGTTATCAAATTAATATTAATAATAATGTTTCATTTAACTACTCATTAATAAAATAATATTGTTTTCCGGAAGTGTAATATAATATGTATACTTTAATTTTGGCTTTTATGTAGTGTTGTTTTATATACGCATCGTAAATGACTTGTAGGACATTTTTAAATATTGTTACGAGCTAGGGGATCGGACAGAAAATGCCGTAGATTTATTCAAGGGTTCATTTCTTGGTAATCAATGAGGAATTTATGGGCACAAATTAATTGCAGATATGCACTAATAACACACAAAAACACAGTCACTAATTACTTCACTTATGCACACTTCACACAGTACTTTATCACTTATATTCACTTTATTCGCACTTTATCGCTTCGCTGTTTCACTCTTGTTATCGCATTCAAAACTAAAGGCGACTTAGTCGCGTTTCGGCTCGCTTATATATCCCTGGGAATAATTCCAAACAATATTCGAGAACTTTCTAGGCGGGCTTCTGCGGGCGGCTGCTACTGAGTAGCCATTGCACAATTCTAGAACGTCCGCACTCTTTGTCTCTTTCGCACGTTGCTCCGTCCTTGTCGTACGGCGTTCTAGAGTGCTCAGTCTAGTTTCGAGAAAGTTCTGATCTTCTCTCTCTCTCTCTCTCGTATCATTTCGTCCTTGTCTCACACCTAGAAAGTTCGGTCTAGAATATTCCTTCATCAAAGGGGTATACCTAGGCCTGAAAACGCCTGAAAACGGGTCTCCTGAAAACTGCGCCACTCTACTACACATGTTCTGAAACCAACTGAAAAAAGGTTTCAGCTTCCTGAAAACTAGGGTAACATTATGGAAATTACAATTTTTTAATATGTGATTGACCATCTCCTGAAACGGTCTGAAATCATATTACAGCCTGCTGAAAAGTTCTCTAAGTAGTGGAAAAATCTAGAAACATTGCAGTCGACCCGTCTTCGTAACAATATAAACAAAATCAAACATCTCTCTATAAACTATTATTTGTTTTAGGACACGAAACGCTTGAAGCACGGCACAAATGACAATTGTCTCGACTGGGATCCGAACTCACGGGACCTATATATAATGCCGTGTAGGGACTCCACCACTCAGCAGTGGAGTGTGGACCACGTGGATTACGATATGATGGGGAGATGGGACAACGTGGCTAACCCAGTCACCGGACCCGTCGAAGATAATTAGCCTTGATTATTTTTTGATGTGGAGTTCAATAATATACGAATTCCCGTATCAATTCGAAACTTGTATGTTATTTTTTTTATATATCTATTATAATGCAATTTTTATAAGTTTTTAGTCGAACATAGTCCATAAAAATATAATTTATTTTTAATTACATAGGCAAAGGATTGGATTGTATGGATTATATATGTTTGTAAATTGCTATAGTTGGAATTGTACAAAAAGGTAGCATGTTTTTATTATAGAAATAACATTATATAACTTAAAAATCATTAAAATTTTCCCTTTTTTTTTAATAAAATTAGTACCTGTAGCTATGTAATGATTTTTTTATATATGATTATTTAAAATATATATAGTTTTACGTTTGTTAAATACGACGGGTGGTCATTCCGTCCGTATTTAAAATATATTTAACGATGTTTTAGAGATTAAATTGTTTATTTATTTTAAGCCAAAAAGTCGTATAGACGATCAGCATGCTGTCTCTTTCTAGCATTATGTTAAAAAGGGACAACCTATCACGATATTGTTACAACTATGACCTGTCTTCTACATATATTGTTGTAGTGCATAATATACATTTGCTCTATATATATAAAATACTTTTTCATTAAAATAAATGGGACAAACGGGCAGGATCAGGTCACGTGATGTTGAGTGATCCCGCCGCCAGTGGACATTCTCGACGTCAGAGGGATCGCGAGTGCGTTGCCGGCCTTTTATAAATTTATACGCTCTTCTCCTGACCTTAAGTCGGAATGGAGTACTTTAGTGGGCAGCAGTTTTAAAAATCCTCGATCCTCGTGATACGAGGTGATTGGTATCCGAACAACTGATCAACTCTTCGTGGTAAATGCGGTAGAAGATGCAACTTCGCAACACCAAGAGATCTTCTATTTATAGAATAGAAGTCATAGTTGTAACAATGTCATAGTGATTTATATCCACACTAAGTCTGGATTCACGCAATACATGTTTGTACACAAACTGTATGTAGCGTCGTATCAATATGTCAAAATTATTGTCTCGTCAATGTTGTCTATTAAAACTGCCATTATATAGATTATTTTTATACATTACGTTTTTTGAAATCGTTTGCATTTTTTACTATGTATATTGTGTTTTTGTTACTAAATTATTTATATCTACGTAATTTTAAGATATGTCACACTTAAGCTTTATAGAGAAAGTATTTTTTTGATAATTTGTTTTATTTTACCTACCTAAAGATGGCTGGATTGACGAGCCCCGATGCCAAATAGTTCGTTTACTGTGAAATTTTTTCTAACTTCATTATTTTTGTATATCTATATAAAATATTAGCAGCAACCTGACGCCAAATGACATGTTAGCGAAGATCCTTGAAATGTGAACTTGGCTACATAAGAAAATGATAACAATACTAATTATATTGAAATAATTCGATACCACATAGGTCACGGTTTGTTCCCACTTTACATTAAAGCAGTCGTGATTGTTGACGATCGCCCCCGAGTCTGGAACTGCAGCCTAGAGATTCAGTCACAGTCAGTATATATAATAAACATAATTAAAAATCAAGAATATTTTTTTCAAAAATTTTACTCAATGCAGTCTGCCTGCATACAGATATGGGTCAAAAATTGAATAACGGTGTGGTTTTAATTTGAAGAAGTTATAGGCAAAATAGTTCGTCTAATTGTTAATACCTGAATTGAAGACTTTGATTTACCAGTAAAGCGTTCAAAGTTTTCAATTGTTTGGGTTTACTACGGAAGCTTAGAGATTTGCCCATTTTACAGATAGATAATGGAAGCATACATTAAAACTTTCTCAAAATCCCGAGTAACGTAGAAAGAAAGTCAAAAAGCATAATAAACGGCATTTCTTTGTGTTTACTTCATACAGGAGGAGTGCAGGAGAACTTTAAATTATGAATTTATCGAGTGAAATGTAGTTGACAGATTTTTTGAATAATGTTTATAATAGGTCTAGGTCTACAACGAAATATGTTAAAGTGAAAATACAATACAACCTCTTTCGTGTGACTATTGTAACGGTTATTATAGTCTTGAGAAATCTCATGTACAAAAAATTGTCTACAACTGCTGAATAAAAACATCTCACTTTAAATTACTTTACTACTGTTAACTAGTCCACGGTAGTGAATAGCAATTGGAAGGAGTAGTGGAACGAGCGCTACAACGGCAGCATTATATTAATTTCGCTATTTTGTTAAAACTTTAATTTATTTTAACATAAATATCGAGAGCTTCGTAGTGCGGATAAAAAGTTCACCTTGTTTTTATTTTCAGTATTTCAATAAAGTTTACAAGGTATTGAAATAAATTTCTAGTTATCATTCCGATTTAGGTGGTTGAGGATAAAAAAAAAAAAAACAATTTGACAGTTTATTACTTTTATTACATATTCCATTAGAATACTATATTATGCACGCTTACACGCACCCACGTACTAGACTTACTGACTGCGGACTATACACATACCGGTACTACGCGATATCTACAACAGATTCAATTAAATGCGCAGGAATCTACTCAATAGGAATTATAACTTGACCCAAGTGCGAAAGAGATGGAACACGACGTGGAGTTAGAAGAGGATTCGTCTCTTTCGCACCAAGGCTAGTGTATAATTGTACTTTTAAATGCGATCGCATCTGTAAGCTCACTAACATCCTAGAAGCTTAGTCTATGGTAAATCTGATGACACTAATACCTGATCGATTCGTTATCCACGTAACAGAGTATAAATGCAGGAAAATGAAAGGATTATAAATGCTTATTTTGGTTAGAAAACCGATCAGAGAGCGAATAGGTCTAAAGCCTCGAATCTGCACCTAGCCTCGTATAGAGTTACATCCTAACCACTTAAAGGTACATAAATAATCCAAGCGTAAAGATATGTACAATTATTTTTTACACGTTACAATTGTTAAGTACCTATTTACAAATTAGAATTCTTTATACATTATAAAAAGATAACTATACGCTCTATATATCACCGCGAAATCAATAACTACATTCACAATAGATATAGACATTATATATATATCGATACGTTATAAATAAAAAAATTACACCTTACGGTCACTAACTAAAGGATTTAGACGTATTACATTACAAAGTATTGCTTCGTTTAGTCACATTTTGCAAAAATATCACTTGTAGCCCCACGTGCCCAGGCGTACGTAGATTAAAATTTATTTCATTAACTTTTTATTATATTTTTATAAACTTTTCGTAAAAAATATTCCATGCCTATCATTCAGTCAACTAGCATTTAAATGATACATCTAACACAGAGTAGACACCACAATTTAAATGAGACATTTATGGACAAACACTATCGAACTACGCGATTCTATATACATACTCCTCGCTGACTCGGAGGCGACGATTATTGTTGTAAATAACACAATTGTAGGAGGAGATAGAACGACTAGCATTACATTATTATAAAATTCATTTTAAACAATGATTAAACTCATCGACAATAGAGTAAGCGTACCATAATGCGTTAAGTCTATAAATGGTGGAATAAGTCAGCGAGAAAGCTCTACGCTCGTACGTTGAATATACTCTAGACTTGATTATTGCACAACACATACACATTGTACGTATTCACGTTTCGCTTACCATAATTTGTTACGAGGCCTTGTTCAAATTAAATATAGAAAAAATATACACAGAGTGCACATATCTATTATTATGGAACAATAATAAAACAGTTAAATCGTTTAATAGGCCTGCACACGTAAATCTAAGTATTACCAGGTCGTAACTATAAGCTTCTCAGGTCAGTAAAACTCTAATACTAGACAGCGTGAGTACGGAACTTAGCTAGACGGCTATCCGAAGAAAACCGTTGGCGTAAAATATAAAAATATTGCAGACTCGATTAAATTAAAACAAATTTTGATATGACAGTCTCCAACGGACGCCCCGGATAGGTTCGAGATAGGAAACCTAACACTACTTACGATAAAATTATTGCTTAGATAGTAATAGTATTGCCAAGTAATAAAATGACCTTAGGTCTACCGTTAAAGGAACAGACTACGAGAATAAAATATTATTTACAATCACTTAACGCGATACAAAGAAATATTTGGCTAAAATATGTTAGGAATACACGATAAAATAATCTAAGCGATCGTATATAGATGTAAAACAATGTAAAAAGGTAAAAAATTGTGATCGTATGAGTATTATCGTTATTATGCCCGTCGGTCGAATTGCTCTGTAAATTCAGAGATGGGGCGGAAAAAAAATCGAGATTCGATAAGTACTTGAAGCGAACGACGCCTATGGCCCATTTTACTCTTTCGCATTTCAGTCCTCGAAGTGAAAATCCCAAACGAAAATGGCACCTTAGGGAAGTCACGAGCGGTGACGTGCGCGGCCACTCTTTCTCCTCTTGCGTCTTCCGTCGCGCACGAACACGATGTTCGCGGGGTCGTCCGCCAGCTGCGGGTATTTGGACACGGAGTGGACGTCCCTGGCCGCCCATCCGTCCACGATGCCGTGCGAGATCAGCTCCTCCTTCTCCTCTTCGGTCCACGATCCTCGTCCTTCCCATCCGGCGGCCACTAGAGCCTTTTCCCTCTCCCAGGCTCTGGCCGCGGCTCGTTTGTGCGCGTGCTTCAAGAGTTTTATCCTTTCCTGTCCGGGATCGACCCCGTAACGTAGAACTATGACCGCTTGAGCTGAGCCCTTACCCACCGCGTGTACTCGAACCTGTTAAAATTGTTTAATAATTAGAAATGTGTTTGCTTCGCCACTACAGGAATACACTTAAATGTCAGTCACCAAAGTGAATGCACTTTTCAAAATTAAAAATAATAAATAAATAAAAAGAAGAAAACGACTTACCTCTAGTCCCTGATCATTAGTCTCGTCTTGCGAGACGTTGAACTTTCCAGACAAGCGTCGAAGCTCATCCATATCATCTCTCACTTTAAGCGAGTTATCCTTCACAAAGTAGAAGACGTCTTGGTCGTGTATACTAAAGTGAACGTCCAAAAAGAATGAGTTATTGAAGACAGTGGTAATGACGTCTTCGACCACGCTGTTCGCGCCGTCAGCGACACTGATGAAGGCTCGGCCGTCGACGCGGGATATCAGGACTCCTTCCCCGAATACTCCACGCTTGTACGAGACACGAGGGAGTAAGTTCCGTGTTATAGGTTCCATCTTAAGTAACGGTGTCGGTACGAATTCTATATCCGAGAGTTTGTCGTTGACCTGAAAGAGCAGCAGATATTAATTTGTAAAAATCATTAATTCACAGAGATACAACACAAAGTATAAATTAATTTAATGATCGATAAATATATCTTTAGACGACCTCTGAAGTTTTGAAGAGTGCCTGCGTAAAATACAATTAATTTGAATCTGAATGTTAAGTGTAAATTTCAGTCAGTAAATATCATAACAATAGTTTTGGCTGCCACAAATACAAAGTACAATGTTCTAGGTGTTGCCTAGTCGGTCGTAAGTTCGATCCTCGGTCGTGCACCAATAGACAGATTGATTTATTTATGATATATTTTTGTTTTACGTATTTAGAACGATTACACAAGTTATAAAAAAATATGTTCACCTTTTCAATAATGCACTGTAGTCCGGACATCACCCCGAAATCAGGCGCGAGTTGAGGTGCAGTGACCGATGTCTTTGGAGTGAATATCATATCCGTGATGTACTTCGCACCCATCATCTTCGTCAAGTCATAACCATAAAGTTGCAACCAACTGGACAAGCTGGTCATGTACGGCACATTCTGTTTTTTGTTTATAGGATCGTTATTTCTGAACCTATAGATGAAGATGTCAGTTGGCAGACTGAGTTTCGTGGCGAGATGCTCCCAGTTCGGCGTCATCCACTGTCCAACAAACGAATCATATAACCGGTTCTCGAGATATATCAAATTTGTGTTGTAATCCAAAATTCCTCCTTGGAAATCTACGGGAACATAGAATCCGGGATTGGTGTCTTTGACTATCTTTCCGAATGGTGTACGTTTAATTTCCTTCACGATTTCGCCGTTCACGTCGAATACGGCGAGAGGTGAGCCATTGTGATCCGTCGCGACGTAAAACCGTTGCTCTTCAGTCTCGATGCACACCAAGAAATCCCTCTGGTCGTACAAGAATCGCACTGTTTTTTCCGTCTTAGGATGGTGCATGTGCGTGATTAAGTTCGGCGACTGTGGATTTGTGTAGAAGAATTGCGTTATATTGTCTTTATCGTCTTTCCACGCAACCAATCGATTTCTGTCATCGTAGTAATACCACGCCTGGAACTTGTCTCTTTCGAATGCGTGAACGAACTGCCCTCGGGAATTGTATCTGTACTTTTGTTCCGCACGGCGAATGACAAATCCTCTGCCGTCGTAGCTGCTGAATTCAATGTCGCCGTATTGTACGACTCTGTCTCCAATGTCGTAGCCGAGGTATCGTTTTTCTCCGTGTTCAATCACTCCAATCACGTTACCGTTCTCGTCGTACACGTACTTCCAGTCGTCTTCGGATGCTACCACTTCCATAAGGTGGCCGTCATAGTTGTAACTGATACGTTCGTTCGAAGATGTGTCGCCGATCATCATTTTCTTTGATTTTATCCTATTCCGTACGTCATACTCCAATTCTAAACGGAAGACGTCGTAAGATTTGATATTCATGAGAATAGTTTTAATTCTACCGTGGTCGTCGTAGTCCGTTATCGTGAAGTATTGCTTGCTGGTATCTTGCATTACGGATCTGTTAAAGGTGTTTCTGTAGATCCTCAAATCGCTTACGGCTTCTAGAATACCCAGATTCTGGTTATACTTCAATCTGAGTTGCGGCATTTCTTTACTGTTGATGTTCATGTCGATCGTCGAAAGTCGCGCATTGCCATCGTATTGATATTTGAAATGAGCGTTATTGATGCCACTCTTGGAACTGAATTTCATTTTTTCGTCTTTGAGAATTCCAGCATGATACTTATAATCTTGCCTCAATTCGTAATCAGGGTCTGTTATCTCGACATTTTTAACGAGATGAGTATTTTCGTGGTAAACGTAACGAATAGCCGAGGCTCCGGCAAGTACTGTTTCCAATTTGCCAGAGTTGTCGTAGACGTATAATATTTTACCTGATTGGTGAGGGAATATCTTGGCTAAGATATATCCATCGTCATTGTACAGAATCTCATATGGATGCCTGTTCATCGGTGAAAAGTATTGGTATTTGAAGTAGCCTAGAGAAGTCATTAATGCGAAAGTGTGAATATGACCTCGTGGTGTTGTAAGATTCTGCAATGCACCAGAGTCGTCGTAGTCCAGTAAGTAGTCGCTACCTCTTGGCGTGGTGACCTTAAGCGGTAGGCTCGTGAACATATCTCGGAAAGAGTAGGCAAGGGAGGAACCATCGCCGTAGCGAATCTCGTGCAGTCTTCCCGCTCTATCAAAGCCATAGGTTTCATTGAGTTGTCCCCACCGCCAGCTTGTCAATCTATTAAACCTATCATAATCAAGCTCAACATCAGCAAATATTCCGCTTCTCGGTCCCCAGCGTACCGGTCTGGCCATTCTGTCATAGGTAACATTTAACAGTTCCACTTTGTCGTCCATAAATATAGCTACGGTGGAGGTATCTCGGTCGTATTCAAGTGTGAGTAGATTTTCCCCGTTCACTCTCAATTTTCGCCCAATCTGTGCCACTGCTTTACTGCTCTTCCCTTTATTAGACTGAAGTCTTCGTAAGAAATATCTCCATTCGAAACGGTTCGCCAAATCACCTCCGACTTCCGTCCTTTGTTTTGCAGGGACGGGGTAACTTTCTCCCAATATCGGGTCGATTTCTGATAATATCGTGTACGGGACTGTGTCCGTCGAAATGACGTGACCCCAGGGCATACTAGATGAAATACTGCCGTCAGTAGAGATTATAGTCTTCTTTTCCGCTTCGCCAACTTTCGTGATGACAGAGGATCCTTTGATCAGAATTGATGTGGGCTTTTTGTTGTTTTCGCTGACGAGGACAGTTGCACCCTTCAGGCTTAGATCGAATGTTAGAGTAATGATTCTGCCGGTAGGAGTGACGGCAGAAGTCAATCTACCGAATTCGTCATATTTGTAGATGTAGCTGCGGCCGGTGCTGTCGTATTTGGCTTTCAGTAGACCCGTTGTTCCGTGGTAATCGAAGGTCATATTGAAGTTATCCGGTGATCTCAACTCTTGTAGCATTTTCATTCGCGACATTTTCAATCTACACTTTTGTCCCTTGGTGTTTTCGATTGAATTGACGAGACTCGAATAGTCGCGTAGCAAGAAAACTTTATTCCCGGCAGCGTCTGTGACCGTACTGAGTTTTCCGTTGCTGGTGTTAACGGTGTACGTGAACACGTAGTTGTTTTCGCTGGTCAATATATTTTTGGTCATCACGTGTTGACCGAATCTGTTGAATATGTAAGTCTCCTGCGTATCTGGTGAATAAATTTCATACTCTCTCGTTCCACTTGCGTCGGGAATGCTCGCCATGACCGATCGAATTCTGTAGTTAGCCTGGTCCGCAATGTGGACGATTCCGTCGGGGCTGACCGTGACCGCAGAAATCGTATTAAATTTGGAGTTGGACGCTAGGAAATGATCGGCCTCGAAGCAATCGCATCCTCTCTCCAAGCAGTTGCATTTGGATTCAGCTCCGGCGTAAAGAGAAATCTTTCCATCGGTCGTGATCAACCTGACTCTGTTGATCCTCTGCGAGTCACTCTCCGCCACGTACAAATCTCCAGCCGCACCGAACGTTATGCTCTGTGGCATGACTAGAGTGGCATAAGTGGCCAATTCCATGTCGTATCCGGTGAGCGGCGATGGACAATGCAACGGCCTTCCGGCGATCACTTTCACCCGGCCGTCGGGAGCCATTTGGAGGATCATGTGGTTGTCGATGATGTGCAGACTGTTATCCAAAGGATTGATAGCCAACTCCGTCGGCCATCGCAAGTGAACTTCCTCAACACTCAAGGTGCCTTCGCAGGGGATGGGTTTCCAGTGAGTCCTGTGCATGTGGTTGCCGATCACTGTAGTTATAATTCCGTCCCTATCGACCATTCTGATGTTGGTGCCGTCGGCGAAGTATAGAACGTTGTCGGTGGACACCGCCACGCCCTTAGGATAGGCCAGCTTGGCATCGCGGGCTAAAGCTCCATCTCCACAGTGAGCTTCGTCTCCGGGCAGACACCTTTCTCCAGAACCGACGATGGTTTCCCAGTTCCTCTCTGGGTCGCTAAAGTCATCTGTGTTGCGGACTTTAATGATTTGGTGTGACTCAGGGTCGGAGATGTAGAGTGTGCCATCGAGAGGTGATAGTGCTATGTGGTAACGGTAGGAGACGCGAGTGGCACTGGAAAAATAGTAAACATCAATTATTATGTGGTAATATAATAATTAGACATTCGAAAGATCCGTGAATTACGTAACCCATTTTTCTTGTGTGTTATTTTGTCAGATATTTTTCATTTATTCACAATTTTTTTGTAATTAATTTCCTGCACTTTGAATATCTTTACATAAAGTTGTGTAAAAAAAATGTAGTAAAACTTGCAGTGATTGAATTAACAAACAAATGAACTCTCAACTCACTTGAGTTTCACAACGGTCCTGACGGAGCCATCTGTGTTAATCTTGCGGACCAGATTAAAGTCTCCCACGAAGATGCTGCCATCTGGAGCCGCAGTGAGGGCCACGGGGGCTAAAAGACGCTGCCTGGTAGCTGAGCCACTGCACTCCGTGGAGCACTCCAAAGCCCGTTGTCTGCCGTCGCCCATTGTGGTGATGATCAGACGCGGCTTGTGCTTTAGATAGATGTTTGTGCCATCACCCTTTTGGAGGATACCTGCAAATGAGATTATTTATTACAGGCACTTTTGAACCAAGAACATCTTAATATATATAAATCTCCTGTCACGATGTTTGTCCGCGATGGACTCCTAAACTACTTAACCGATTTTAAAATTAAATTGACACACCGTGACCAGTCTGGTCCAACTTAAGAGATAAGAAAGCTTAGATCTTGTCGATACTTTTCGACTGAATTGAGTAAGTGATCAATAGATGGCACTGTTATGGTAAACCGACAAACGTGTCATAAAAGCTGCAATTCAATATCATGATTACCACGTGTTATTGAGGCTAAAGTTCAATTACTTTTACTTTTTTATTTTTTGGTGTTAGCTTAGCCAACCACGTGTCACTTAGACCGAATTGTAAATCAAATTCAAATCATAGTGACGATAATATCAAAGTGAAATTATTCTTTCGTGTCACGGTATTAAGGCCAACTAAAACCACATTAAGGAGAAACGAAGTTCAGCTAGTATTTTATATATTAAGAAAATTACCAAAAAATATTCAAGCTGTTTAATTAAACAGTTATCCCTCCCTCACTACGTTGGTTCCGCGTTATGCACGTTGTAGGAGTATTCTCGCGTTATGTACAAATTATTAATGTTTAACTTTTCTCGTCAAGGGGAATTTCAATAGCATATTAAGAAAAAGCTATGTTCTAGCTAAGCGTGAAATACGTTCGGCGAAAAATCCGTTTATACGATAACTGAAATCGCGTAATATAAAAATGCGTTATACGAGTACCGTGTTATAAGGGGGTTGACTGTATTGCCTTTGACAAGATACAATAAATATTTTTAATAAAGTTCTCACCCTCATGGAAATTGTATCGATGATGTATATCCAGATTCCATCCACCGACATCAGATATACTCATATCATGGCCGCTCAATTTAGTCGTTTGCACATTCCAGATGATATCCTTGCAATCCGTGTATTGGTAGCCAACCTTCACTAAAGCCGTCGTGACTCCGTAGACCCTCTGCCTGTAGACGTTCAACCTGTTCCACGGATACGTGAACTTGATCACCGGATCCGCCTCAAAGGTTTTCTCGAAGAGGATGCCTTCGATGGTAATTCGCAGGTGGATGAGGGCGAGGGTTGGGGGCACCTTCTCAGGGGTCAATTGCAGTTGTATTGTGGAGAGGTATCCAGCTGCCCGGGAACTGTGATAGACCAGGTTGAGGCCTGTGCCTGGTATTTGGAGGCTTTCTTGCACAACCTGAAAGGGTCGTTAAAGGTCTGTTATTAGCACATAAAATAAATATTAAATATACTATTTATCGTGAATTTTGGAAATGACTAAAACAACAAAATAATTAAGATGGCTCTAGTGAAATCAATAAAATTATTCTTAGGTAAGGCAAATTAGTAAATGTATTTGCAATTGTTATACCTAGTTATTGCTGATAAAATTGACTCGGAGGTTGAAAAAAAAATTGTAATTCTACCCCCATTTAACGTACCTTATTAAAACTTTTTTCAATTTCATACATAATTGTGTTTAGAAACATGTTCGCAATTTACCTGAGATTCAGCTAAAATGGCACTTTTATCGGGGCAGGCACCTTGGAAGCCATGCTTCCACGTGGCCAATACCACAGGCTTCATCGCGTCATAATCGTGAGCAAGACAAGCTTGAGGAGGTCCTATGCCTCCCTTTTCATCCGATGTCGTCATTACTACTTCGTCGATTATTACCACCTGTAATAATAATCGAGACTATATAATAACTACACATTGACACTTTTGATGTTGAATAATTGAAGATCGATAGTTGATGAGAAAATTGTAATATAGAGAACATAACAATGAGTTTTTGGCTTTTTACTAAGAAACGTAATAAAAATTATCCCGACATAGAGGGCAGTATAGCTGTGTATCTGTGTTTGTGACGTTCGTTCGAAAGCTGACGTGATCGATATGGTTTTACGATTTATGAAGATCTGTCCAGATGTGGCCAGTATTTTTTTTGCTGCAGCAGAAGTCTTACACTCATGAAGGGCAGCAACTTTTTAAATTTTATCAACACAATTACAGTCAAAACCGTTTACGACGACATAGATTAGAACAACATACCGGTTATATTGACTAAAATCAAAGGTCTCGGCTGAATTCTATTGTATTAGGTATTTAATAACAGCGTCATCGGCTGTTACGACTATCGGCTTTTATGACGGAGCAGTCCTTTCGATGTTGTTATAAAATAATTTGACTGTAGTTTGTTTATTAGTTAATACGCAATGTAAGTGTAATTTAATTATTTCAATTGTATTATATTTCTGTATGCAAAGATGTGTTAATAAATAAAAGTGGCGTTTAACAGTTAACTTGAAACATTAAGTTTTAAAGTAGTACAAGCCACAAACCAATTATTGTAAAACTACGGTCTTGAATTAAGAGCAATATTACTTAATTTTCCTTTGATTGTTGTTTTGCGTGTTAGTTGTGTGGAAAAAGTGTGACAGCTTCATATGTGGCTTCTGGAAATTATTCTTCAATTTTAAACGAATAAAACTTCTATAATATTAACACTTTATGTTATTAGGTATAAGTTGTAAAAGTTGTTGTTGTTTTTTTTAGTATTCTATGGCCCCTTTTAGGGGCCAAGACGCTTTTGTAAGCTAAACCATTGTTGAAAAGAGTGTCCATGGAGTTTCTTGCCGGTTCTTCTCCATGAGACCCACTTTTTGGAACCGTGCAACTAGACGTTTCATAAGAGCCTGCAAAGGCCTGTTTGAAATAAAAACTTTTGATTTTAGGGTAAAAGTCTTCTCCATATTTTTCCATTTCTCTTTTTATTTTCTCTGTTTTTTTCAATGCATTGTTCAGATCTAATTGTCTTGTTTTTATGATCTTACGTTGAAAGTGCATAATTTTCATAGATGTGATTAGAAGCGCCATTTTTAATTTTTATGATTCTCCTGTTCTTCGTTTTTCATGAACTATGGTGGTTTTTTTCCCCATGGGGATCAACCGTATTGGGGAGTATTTTATTAACCTGGTAATTGTTATTGTTGTGTTTTGTCATCTTTTTTAGTTGCTAGATTCATGAGAATCTAGTGTGATACAGTATAATTTAATTATGCATAAATGTTTTAAATGTTACTTACATTTAATTTTCTGTGTAAGTCTTAAAGTATTTGTGTTAAAGAAACAAATTATGTCTCAACCGCAGTATTATGCATTTCTGTTCAATATTTTACCTCATTCCATGGCACGAAGACAACTTGTGTGGACCTCTTAAAGGGCGCTCTTCCAAAGTGTAAGGTCACCGCGCCTCCACCATTCACAAGCAGATCAAACCAGCCATCCTCTCTAGTTAAAGTAAAGCCTTCAAGTGGAGTCGAAGTTGAGACTCGGACTCCTAACAATCCTGACCCAAGGGATGTTACCACACGCCCTCGGATAACAGCAGACCGGCTGGAATTTTAAGATTTTATGTTAAAATAGTTCGTAAAAGGAGATTTAGTGTGTTTTGAGAGTTAAAAAGCCTATTCCTTTGGTATTATGTGGGTACATATATGGTGGTAGGTGGTAGAGTGGGTATAAAGTTGGAATTATGTTCTTGTACAATTTCTGATCATTAAATCAAATAAGAATAAATAAATTAAGTATAGTAGAAATGTACAAACCCCTTGTTTATAGTATTCTATACTTTTTATTTACTTTATTCTAGTAGGTATTCCTACTCAGACATTCGTTAAGAAAAGCATTGTTGTCGTTTTGTCAAAACGTAATTACAATTTGACAGAAAGAGACAAATAAATGCTTCAGTGAAGAAACAGCTCAGCTAAACCTATATTTTAAAATGTCTCAAATACTTTATACGGACAAACAAAATACTTATGGGAATTATAGGGTATCTAAAAAACATGTACAATTTATATTAGTGTAAGGGCAAAACGATACATTAGTTTTTTGTGTGTATATAAATATATTTTAAAAGATAAAAAATTTAATAGTTAAAAAACATATATCCATATAGAGAATGGAAACAGTGTTAATTATGTTAATAAATGACGATCACAATCAAATACGACTAAAAACCAATAGAATTTCAAATCTTCATACTAAGAATCGTTTTCGATTATAATTTGTTTTACAAAGGGAATATTTATTATTCTAGCTAGACTCAATACTAGAAACTACAGTATATATCTACATGTATATACATAATAAGCGAACACAAAATTCACAGGACACAGGTAATCATGCACACAAAAATATAATGCCTGTTATCGATAAATATTAACTACACACAGTTAAATTCTTACCTCGTGTTGAAGTGATTCCAAAACATACTGGGCAGCGAAAAGAAATATTAATGTGAATATCATTTGATACGGTTAGAATTATTAAGATTACTCCCGATTAACGTGCGTACTGATAAATATATTTTAATGTTTTAAATCTATAGTAAAAAATGTTTCGTTGCGTAATAGAGAAAAAAAATTAGTGAGGTGGACGTTTATAGTACGTCTACAATTTGTTTAAGTTTGACAAAGAGGTAGTTTGTATCAGAAATCTGTTATAGTCTACTATATATAGTCAACTAACTTCCAAGAAATGTGGTGAATACTTTGTCAATCTCAATTCAAGAAAAAATATATTTATCAGAATTGTTAGTGAAAACCATAGAAATTAAAATGTAAACACGTTTTGAAATAAACATTAGGAATGACTGGGGCACAACATTGCGTAACAGATATTTTTGTTTTCATTTATGTAGATTCGATTGATATCTTAAACAATTCAAATATCAATCGATCCAATTGTGATTGACTACGACACATACGGTTCATAGTTCACATGAACACATTCAGACTTTAAACATTTTTCTTTGAAGGACTGGATTTTACGTACTTAGCGAAATAATTCTGCGGCACATTATGATTTAACTGTTTTAACAGATGAAACAATTTACTGTATGTAAAACCCAATGACCTTCTTCCTTCTTGACGCAATTTAGTCAAGAAGGACATAGAACATCGAACATTTATCCCACCTCTCATTAAAGGTCTCCTGTTTCGCGTAATTCTGGAGGCTTCCTTCGTCAATAAGGAATTTCATTCGTTCAAAGAATGAAGCCGTGATGGCTGGTGGCTGCTTCCGGAGAAGAATGTCTGTTGGTTTAGGAGAAGAGACGCACAGTTGGCTGGACTTGCAGGCAGCGCTCTGACAGCATTCTGGGTCCTCGCAATCGACAAGGCCGTCTATGGAATCAAACGTTATTCGTGGCTTATTATTGTTATTTATACTTAAGTATTTACTGTTTATGAAGAGCTCCTGTGTGTGCTTTAATGATCCTGAAACAATGACTGTTTCACGGGAATCGAACCTAAGAACTCTCTGGTCTATTAAGCCACTGAGGAGGACAAAATTACAATATACCATATATTGTAATCTGATATTTCAGTAATATATTTTGGAAATTATAACATAACTCTAGATTTGTTGAAAATGCTTAAAGAAAATCTAAATAATTTATACAAATACAATAAACATAATTATAATAACAATTGCTTTGGTGTTTTATTATTAATGAGACGAAAGTTATCCAAAGTTGACGGACTTGAGCAGAACTTGTCAATGTACTAACTTTTATTGGATTCAGGCGGTGCTGATAAATAGTGACGGGCAGTTTGTAATTTTGTTATTAAACTTTCGCTTGTAAAGTAAATAAACTATAAAGAGCTAAGTTTTAAATAGATTTAGGTAAGGTTAAAAATACGTAAAATATCCAATACTAAGAATTTGATATATCTTAATAGAAATTGACCCATTATCATATAAAACATAAGTGTGTAGAGCGAAATTCATAATAGGTTTTTTTAAAACTTTTTTTAAAAGTTTTGGTAAATAATGTAATGTTTGAAAAGGTATTATCATTTCTAGTACCTTTATCATTATCCTTAGAATCGTCACATATCTGTTCCTTGAGCGTCGTACAATCAGGTCCATCCCATCCATCGAAACATTTGCACTCCCAATGGCCATCATTCGCTACGCGGCACTGTCCATGACCAGCACAGCCTCTCGGGCAGCCTTCTAACGTGCAATGCCTTCCATTCCAACCCGAAACGCATAGACAAGTGCCATTTTTGCATTGTCCATGGTCACTGCAGCGAGGGTCACAGAGTTTGGAGGTGCAGAATTCGCCTGTCCAGCCTTGGTCACATACGCACGACTCGCCGACACATCGCCCGTGAGGACCGCAATCCAGGTCGCACACCTCTGAAAGTGAAAAGACTGAATGTAACAATTTTTTATAATTACATAGTTATATTTTATATTAATTTAGTAAGTTATACAAATTATAATATAACATTTCCGAGAATGTCCAATAGGTTGATATCACTTATATTCGTTATAGGTAACAAATGTGTCATTTAGTCTTAAGAACCCAAAAAAAGTTACAGTATACCCCACTAACCCTAATTTTATGTAAGTTATAACTTTAAACACCCTTACAGACAGTTGACAAATAGCTTCGAACAGATTGTTTCGTTTATTTAAACAACTATCCAACAACCGCCACCGAAAGTAACTAGAATTAAATGGTGGTCAAAAATAATATAGATATCTATAAAAACTAATTACACTTTCAGTGATGATACTAAGAATTAACTTGACTTCTATTAAATAAAAAATATATTAAACGTTAACTGGCACACAAGTCAAAAAATCATCACACACAAAGTTCGGTGTATTTTCAGAAATCCTAATGAGTTATCCCAATTGTGGGTGGTGGTGGTCGAAAGTGATATTTATACACTGTACAATAGTTTCCGTAAAATCGTAGGTGTGTAATGGCAATAGGCCTCACCTCAATTAATAGACATATATTTAACAATTAAAAGGTCAACGGTCGATATAGAGCGGTTAGGAGAAAAAACTATAATCAAAAGTCACAAATTTATGTAAATCATAGGTGCGACAAGTACTTGATATGTATACGTAATTTATATCGCTGAGATTTATTATAAGATTCACAGCTAGAACAAAAACGTCTGTAGTGCGATTTTATAGTCCGTAAAACGCAGATATTTTTTATACAAACTGTGACAGAAGAACTAATCCTTGTGAAACGTTTTTTTACGAATAGATCAAGATGCATTTTGACATAGTAAAACAATGTTAAATCAATAGTATGACTAATACTTTATAAGACTCGTACTTTGAAGAAAATTAATATAGTATAAGTTATCGTTGATATATTGCTAATAGCAATTCATCTAATACCGGCCATAATTGCCGTATTACGTATTAATCGTATCGCTGCAGCCATTAGATTAGCAGTTATGATCGTGAAGGATTTAGGTTACTATTAGTATGTTATTAAATTATTATTAGCAGCTACTAATGTTTGATAGAGGATTTTGCAGATTTGAACGGTTAAGATTGAAGATCGAATAACGATCTTTTTAAGATCAAGATTTTTATAAATGAGACGATTATTTCAATGATCCTTGGCATTGATTTCCTCCAGTTCAATCAATTTGTATGATTCAAAACTTAGTGATTAAATAGAGTGACAGAGAGTTTCTTGCCAGTTCTTCTTACTCGATTTACGCCCTTGACTTGCAAACTGGGAGTAAATGTAAATTTAGAAACAATTTAACATCTTTTCTGTTTATGTTCATTTGTGTAATTATTTACCTATATGAATAAAGTTAGTTTGAGTTTCAATATTTGTCGCTGTGTTTGCTTTCAAGAATGTGAAGTTTTGGACATAGTTTTCGTATGACGAAAATTACTTCATGATTACATTAAACAAAACATTTATCGACACTGTAATTGTGGGATAGAATTTTTGTGATGAAGTTAAATTACCTTTGGAACAGTCGTCTCCCGACCACCTAGCGTGACAGGAACAAGTTTGTGTGTCCACATCAAACGTCCCATGTCCAGAACAATCAGGTAGGCACTGCAGCGCATCCTTGTCCATTGTGGCGCAATCCAAACCCTTCCATCCTTTTTTGCAGACACAAGACCCTTCAATACAGAACCCGTGGCTAGAGCATGTCGGATGTGGGCAGTCCACTTCCGCACAGAATTTTCCCTTGTAGCCTCTAACACAGGAGCATTTTCCATTGACACAATGTCCATGACCATTGCAGTCAGGGACCTCGCACTCATCGTGTCGTAGGGAACACTCCTTGCCTTTCCAGCCGGGGTTGCATTGACATTCCCCATTGATGTATTCACCTCGTTGGCTACACAAAACAGGACATACACCTGGAAAATAATATTATACGTTCTTCAAAATCGATCAAAACGAAATAAATGTTTGACGTAAACGTATAGTAAATGATTATAGGTCATGTTACGTTTTTGATTAATCTTTAACTTATAACAGTGTATTGCATGTTTGTGGAATACTTACTTTCGCTACAATCATCCCCACCAAAGCCAGGCTGACATTGGCAATGTCCCATCAGGCATTCACCCTTTCCTGAGCAGCCATTTGGACAGCTGTGAGTAAGATAGTCAGCTAACACTGCTATAAACGAAATCTCTTGTGGATCTCCATCGTCATTGTAAAGAGAGAGAAACCAATGTCCTTGTTCCATGTAATGTGTGACTTCTTTCCTTATCGAGGGCTGAAAAGTATTGACAAATCATCATTTTATGGAATAATATTTTAGCATCCTAGAAAGAAATCAAGTTGTTTAAACTGACGTGGTGTTGGCCTAGTGGCTTCAGCATGCCACTCTCATCCCTGAGGTCGTAACTTCGACCCCCAGCTGTGCTGTAATGAACTTTCTATGTGCAGATTTAACGGCGGAGAAAAACATCGTGAGGAAACCGGCTTGCCTTAGACCCAAAAAGTTGACGGCGTTTCACAGGAGATGCTGATCACCTTGCTAGTATATAGACAAATGATCATGAAACAGATTTAGAAATCTGAGGCCCAGACCTAAAAATGTTGTAGCCGAAATTGATTTATTTTTATGAACTTACGTGGTGATAAATCTAACCTAAATTAACAAATTAGCTTGCACAAAAACAACGGAGTGAATATACCAGACAAGAGTTTAAAGCCAGAGCTGTGTTCGAATTGAATTTCAATTCAAAGTTGAAGTGTTAGATTACAGATAGTACTTACGTGTGATGCTCTCGTAGTTCTAGCCTTAAATCCGCTTAGAACTTCCAAAAAGTGATACTGTGTATGTGTCGGTAGAGCGTTTCGCCTCGCGTACACACCTATCGACGCTCCCCTCGGTATCATGTAGTCGAATTTCACATAAGAGGCTTCCGACTGATAGAACTGCATATTCCAGTAGCTATATGGAGGGATTTCTTTTGATAATTTTTCACCTAAAGTAATTTGTTTGAATGTCGTTCCATCAGGAGGGAAGGTCTGCATTGGGAACGTTCGCGCACCTATAACGTGAATATAAATTTATTGTCGGTTCGAGGGCGCTTGAACACAAAACCATGCAATGCGATGGAATTTGAATGAAATATACCCGATGCTTTTGACAGAAAAAGATTCATGCAAAAAGTTAATCTAATTCCTATGCTATTACGGCCGTTATCATGCGATTTAGTTTATTAGATCGTCACCCCATAGATGGTTTCTATGAATGTTAGTTTAGTTATCAGAAGGACGCAATTTAAATACCTCACCTTCCAATACTAAGATTGGTGGAGGCTTAACCTTTGGACAGATGCATGAAAGAGGCACTTCAGTGGTTGAAATAGTGTCATATTCTGTGACAGTTTCGTCACTATTTGTATTTATTGTATCTTCTGTCGTGAGCACTTCACCTGTAGTAGGTTCGGTCGTTATGTTAGTAGTTACATTTTCAGTTGAATAATCTATATCTGTTGTATATTGAATTTCTATTAGCTTATGTGATGTCTCTGTAGTGACATAATCTCTTTCCGTAGAATCTGTAGAAAAATCTGTTTGATCTCTGTTAGTGGGCGTTGTCTTGTCCATTCCCTCATCATAAAAGTCTTCTGCAGATAAACTACTCTCACATATTGGACAAGAACACTCGCAACTTCCACCCCAATCTTCAGCTTTAGTTTCTGTTTTCGGGTTCTCAATTGTCACTGGCTTGTTGAAATTAGTTGGTGCTGTAGGTTCTAAGTCCATCGGTGTAATTTTGACTGTAGGAATTTCATTCGTATCACCAACTGTTGGGACTGTGAACGTTAAGGAATAGAGAGGTTTGTATGAATGGTCTGCATCATCAGAGGATATGGTTAAATTAATCAAAACATGCTTTGTATTTACAGATGTATCTGAAGTTTTAGGTTCAGTCGCATCACTTGCCGTGGAATTTTCTGTGCTGGAGGTAGTTGGGAAAGCTTTTGTATTATTCACACTAGTAGAAGATGTGCTCTGGGTAGTAACTGTTAATAACGCATCTGAATCAGGCGGTATTCTATCACTATGAGTTGTAAAAACATTAGAGTTCGTCAAACTTTTTTTGCTAGTTAACAACAAATGGGAGTTAGCTACGGTAGGTTGATATGTAAGTTCTGGTGAAAGTGACGTCATTTTTGGTGCATTATTGTCGTAGTGATACTTTTCAGGTTTTTCAATTATTTCTTCAGTATCATTTGAGAAAATGTGCAATTCTTCGTTGACTTCATTCAATCTTGTTAGTAATTTTAAGTATTGAAGCTTTTGAACACCGTATGAGTAAATTGAGGGGTATGCATCACTTTGCATCTCTTCTGGATAGTAAGCTATTTCTTCTTTGTCAAGTTTTTTAGCTTGACGTGGTTTTACCATTTTCTCCGACTTGTTAGTGACAATTTTAGAGTATATATTCTTAGTTGTGCTTGTGATTTCAGGTTTTATTACATTAAGCGTCGTTGTATTAGATACATTAACATTGATCCCCAGATCGCCCGTAGTACTAAATACAGAAGCATTAAAAGCGGCGTCTTGAGATTCCGTACTTACTTCTGATGACACACCATGCACTAAGCTACCAGTGGTCATAGAGGAAGAAGTGATTAGTTCATGCACCATATCTACAGTGGAAGAATCCGTAGCAGAAACAGAAGATAAAGAAGCATGCTCGTCTACACTTCTACGAGCGCGCGAATGGTCGCCTTCTTTACCTGAGGTAGATGATGTTGAACTCTGATGCTGACGTGGCAAGGATTTATTACTCGATTCGAGCGTCGTGGCTTTTGACGCTTGAAATTTATCTACATCTCCAACTATAACCGAACAAGGCTTCGCATTTTCATATGACCAATTGTCCGTAAAGTAAGAGGCTGTAACAGATACCTCTCATTATTGAACATAAAAAAATACAATTTAATACATTTTAAATTAATGTATAAGATTACTGACCTGACATATAAGAAGCGATAGATAATAGTAGAACGAATAATACTATAAACACTATTGCAGTACATTTCCACGAACATCTCGAGGACAGGCCCTTTCTGAAATGAAACCGCGAAGCAGCTGGGGGAAAGTGGGTGGCCCTCAAGTTGTTCCTGACGGGAAGCACAGGCACAGGTGCGCCAAAGGCTGGATGCCTGTCGCTCCTGTCCATTCTTTCTAACGTTCCTTTTTCTTGTTTTCCTGGACTACTACACGATGAATTCGATTTGTAGTCCATAGACGGATTCTTTTGAATGTCCCCTGAAAAAAAACGGATCTTCATTATTATCTCTCACTCATCACATAAAGTACAATAAAATTTACTTAAAATCCGTTTTTTAACGTTATTTTGCACAATCATTATGTATATAATCTGATAATAATGTATTATAGATAATTTTGAGGACAATACTTAATAAGGTTAATTCATTTTAATATTAAATGCCAACAGTCAACAAACGACATAAAATTAAACAGTTTATAAATCTTAGAGATATTAATAGAAAGAGATACGGACAGGTGTTGAGTTCACCCGAAGGCACGTAAAAGTTTCCAGAAGGAGTTCGCACGAGACACGATGGCTCGAAGTCACCAAGGTCCGCGGGGTTTCCGGTAATCCTCCCGTTCAGACGGGACATTGTCGGATTGCGGGGCGGCACATCGGGAGGGGGCCGAGACCCTTCTAGAAGACAACCTGGTGACAATGAAAGGATGATGTAAATATATATAGCAAAATCTGTGAAATAAAAGCAAGAAACTAGGGATCTTGCATTGAAGTAATCCTTTTTAATTAAAAATAGCAAATCATGCTTGCCTCAATGTTGAACATGTTGTCGTAGATACCATATCCAGAATCAGTCTGTTGCATAGATCTTCTTTAACAAAGACATACGCTTACACAATACTGTCTCCGAAACTATCGACATATTTATATGTTCGCAGAGTGAGTTCACAGTAGCAATATTGTATATTATTTTTTAAATATTATATATGTTATTGTGTTCTTTTCTTAGCGTAGTTTTGGCTTAGTATGTATTTTTTTGAAGAAATAAATAAATTTTATAACAACAGCAATTAATGTAGAAATAAGATTCATATTATGATTTAGCTAGAAGTTTGTGTAATAACACAAGATTAAATTATATGCCGTTGCACAGTAGGCCAATAATTGACAATGTCCTGTTAATTAATTATACATTATTGGACAAGGCTGGTCCAAATTGGTTTTGACCGCAAAATTAGCATGTCGTAATTCAATTAGGGTCGAATTCTTGCGATCGGCCGCAAACAAATAACGTTTAGGTCCCCGAAATGGATCAAAGATCGCGTGTTTCGGCAGTTAGTTAATAAAGGAGATATATTAGATCGGGAGGTATCTGGAGCAAGGCGCGGCCTTCCCATCGCTAATATAAGTTAATGGAAAATCGAAGCATTATCTCCCCCTCCCCACGACCCCCGAACAACTTTTGATCCTCGACAAATTTTAAAGATTCCTTCGAGCCTTAATTAATTGATTGTAGCGGCCGATGTAGCTGTAAGAAAACTCAATTAATTTTAAAAGGGTTTTTGTGTTTTTTTCAGCGATCGTTTCCCGCGACGCGAAAAGAAAGCTACAATGCGACAGTCCTTTGAAGCCCGACCCTTTTGAGCCGTTTGGTACGTTGTAATTAGTGAGTAATGAATTTACTCAGAACCCAAAGAAAATATTCTCCTTTTATTACACGAGCTATATACGGCTTCTATATTAACATTCTATTCAACAAAGATTCATAGACGGTACAATCTTGTTAATATACAATAAGTATCCTAAGCCCACATCGAAAGAGGCAATCTATCTTAAAGCCCTTTGGAGTTCAAACTGTAATAGTAACTAAGTATTCATCCCACCCAGTGGCCAATGAAAAACTAAATCACCTCCCTAACCTAATTTAGGAGGACAAGTATAGCCATTAATACACATGTCAGCCGACGTTCTAATACAAAATGCCGCTCATTTATATCTCGTCTTGGGGAACGGGAATTATGCTAATCGGACGAATCGTGTCTTTTGTCTGTAATGGTGGGTAATTACCGAGCCACCTCTCGGCTCCCGGGGACACTTCGTTTCTTTAGAGGGCCCAGAAGCAGGGGAATTCGACACTCGTTAACCGAATCGCCTCAACTTTAAAGAGAACACGATTTAGAACGTCGCATTGGGAATTGACGGTCGAGCGAGCCTTTCTTTGATTTTAGAATTGCCTACCAACATTTTTTTCCGATTGTTTACATTCAAATAGTTCACTTCGCCAGACTTCCCATTCAACCGTTCATTTACTAAGGGGTATTCATAACACTGAACACTATCTGTATTACGGATCGTTCGGTTTTATATTTTTCGAGCCATCTGCTATACGTTCCCGCGTAACCTTTTCCTGTACGGAAGCGCTAAACTTGCTTACTTATTGGAAGATAAAGGGGGTGTGTTTCGGCTCATTTGCGGCGCTCATTCAGATCAAACGTGATTTATATATACATTGAATATAAAAACGTATGTGAAAGGCATGTTTGTATTTATTTTAAACACTCTTCAAGGAAAACACATTTCATGTTAGTGGCGTAATTAATCGTAAGCGAAGACAATGGCAGCTCATTTACCGCGAGAAATCCGTACGATATGATGCAGAACACAATCAAGTTAAGTGCTCGCTTGCACATTAGAGTCTCAGCTATATTTAGGTCGTTAGGCCGAACAGTAAAATATATTCAGACTCAGTTAACCTGTCAAGCATATATCTCTTTCAAGTTGTTTCATAACAGCGGACGTTGATGTATGAGACATAGCGATGGAAACTGGATACATTTAGGCAATCTCACGACACGTGCCGGCAATCTTAAGCTCGTTTGTGAAACAGCAATTTGGAATTGAACCCTTTAATCGATACGATGCCGTGGCTTCTGTATGTTCTATCTGACTTCACATTTTGTGGCGCCTGTTAGTAACTTGATAATCGATTATATAGTTCATTCGCATGGAACGCATGGGTTTGAGAGGAACTCTTTAGTCGAAGTATATGCTTTATAACCAGAGAAATGAAAACATATGCTCTCTTAAGTAAGTCTTACTTTATATTTATTGATATACTTATTTAGTGTGTTGGCCTAGTGGCTTCAGCGTACGACTCCCATCTCTGAGGTTGTAGGCTCCCGGCTGTGCACCAACGGACTTTCATTCTATAGGCGCATTTAACATTCGCTCGATCGGTGAAAGAAAACATCGTGAGGAAACCGGATTGCCTTAGAACCAAAAATTCGACGGCATCTATTATGCAAAGAAGGCTGATCGCCTATTATATAAAAAAAAATAAACTGATACAGAAATTTGAGGCCCAAACCTAAAAGGTTCAAGAACGTAAAACTCGTGTAATACACATGATAATAGATTAAAACATCGGCAGTAAATTAAACGCGATAGAAACATCTCTGATGCCGCAGTGTACGAGCGCTCCCCAATTTCTATTTTAAATTAAGCATCAAACTTTGCCTGAGCGTGCAATATTTATATGAGAGAGACGATGCGATTTAGTTGGGAACAATCAGAAAGTTGCTCTGCCTTGACTTCGTTTTAATTAGGTCCCATTCATCGTGAAACAATCGAGTCGGGAACAAATCTATTATTATCGGGAACTTTTCAGAGGTGTTGAAAGTAAATGATGGCTGCTATCAATCTGAAAGTTCTGTGACATCATTTGACCTAATAATTTTGTTGGACAAGGGTTAAGCCATTTTTAATTTAGGGTCATTGGAATACTTGAATGTTTCATTGAAACATATCTTTAAACAGATTGATCTCACGTATATGTTGTAAATGTATAATGTATATTGCTAATATATATATTATATAGGTATATTTTTAACTTAATGGTTGTACGAACGATGGTTGTACTAGACCTCGCGGAAGGTCACCTACGCGTTGGACTGACCAGATCAAGTCTACCGTAAGAGGTTCACTCAATGATTGAAGCAGGATGACCACTAATAGGCAACGATGGCGAAACGTCATGAAGGGCATCACATCTACCCCTTTTAATACCACTACTACATAGCGATGCGAACCGCCCTGTGAGTGTACCGGCTAAGAAGAAGGTTGTATGAAATCAATTTTTTACCTAGACGATAGTCAGGAAATAATTTCCTTAAGGTTCGTCTCCGGATGTCACTGCAAGTATTATAAAATTGTTCACAAAATTTCGGAGCAGATTTTCCTAAAATTTGACAATTGGCAATCTTAAAACATCCCATGACGCATTCCGACAATATAAGATCAACGTTTATTCTAAAAATATTTATTTCAAACCCATTGTTTGTTATTTTAGCGAAAAGTAAAAGAAAATGTTAAGAACCGAATCACTAAAAGTTTATCTTTTGTTTTATTCAGTGGAAAAGAGTTATTTGTGTAACCACTGGTTCCTATTATTTTCAAGTATATATATAACCCATTGTCTCAAAACAGGGCAGGAGAGAACTGAGAAAAGAATAACATAAAAAAACGGCATTGAACCCAGCTTATATCGAATGTAATCGATTCTTGGCTGGTGGTCTTTTAAATATTTACGGTAACAATTGACGGAAATATCGTCCTGAAAATTATTTTCATACCTATCTTCTAATACAAATTGTATTTAAATACTCAATTGGACCCAGCATAGGACGCTATTACGACTTACAACACACAACCTACACTTCCTTCAAGACATTTTTTTATCCAAAAACTATAAATTGTTTTATTCGAACAAACTCAACGGTATTGACTTTTTTATGTGTTAAAGCATGTAGTTAAAATAAAGAAATATATTGTATAAATAATTAACTGAAATGCACAACATATTGAACTTCAACATTAGCCGTTTAGCGATGTTTGTAGTAAAACAGTTCGTGAGTAAACTTTGTAGAGACGCATGTAAATCTATACTGTAGGCGATGTATCATGTCAAGTAACAACCGCTTGGCGGCTGATAAGATTACCAGACAAAGGAAGTCCACCCATATCACTACCACAACCGCTAAACGCAAGCCTTAACGCTGAAATCCACAATCTCAATTCAAACACCGAGTGCCAAAGTCCATTTTCCTCTGTACGCTCTTTATTAGGAGTAACATCAACGTCTCCTTCGTTAAAGGAAGGTTCAGCTTTATTTATGTCGACGTAACAGTGTTGCCTTAGAGTAGTTTTAAATATCGGCGTTTTCCGTTCGCAAATCCGTAGAATTTTCATAATAAAAATCGATGAAGCGCGTAGTAACACACATAATCTCATCAAGATTGCGTGAAATACTACGCGAAATTCGTATGCAGACTTGCCTTGACAAATCAATTTGCACTATATGTATGTAAATATAGAGTTGAATTCCGTTTGTGCTCTGCATTAAGTATTAGGGCAATGTAAGGTAGGTTCGTCTTTTTGATAAAGCTGTTAGAGTTTATTTTACCGGGTTACTTCCGCTAACGATAAGGACACGATTCCAAGACGTCACGGCAACGTTGCATTAATTTATAGTGATTTAAGATTCCCTGGACGCACCTTGCACTGAACCCTAGGTTTTTATGGTTTATTATGGTAATAAACTGTCTAGGTAAACAGCGATAGCCCAAATTTGCATACTAGCCGACGCCATAAAGAAAATTATGGTATGTGTTTAATGTAAATATTGTATTCAATTAACTAAACTTTGTTTGAAATTAATATTTTAAATCTCACGAATATATAATCCGATATAGTTAAAAGTTTATATAGTTATAAGCACGCTCGTTACTGATTATTAACAAGTTCTACCATTTCAAGATATTTTCTTTTAGTTATTGGATACTTTATTCTCCAAAGATCTTGTTACACTAAAAGTTCGCGGAACATCTCAAGGAATAAAGTTTTCTAATAAAACAACGATAGTGTTATGAGACCAAATACAGTTACTCATTTCATTCATTCACTCACTCACTCACATGCACCTACACACTTATACATTCATTTACAAAAATTTAATTTTTAAAAAACATGTTGATATATATACATTATTTACACGTGATTTTTTTATTTTATGATATAGTCTTTAACTCGATTATTTGATTTTGTCTATCGTTGTCATTTGTCATTGTCATTTGTCATTCTCACTGTCAATAGATTGTGATAACGATGTTCTTTAACCCTTAATATATGGTCATGAAAACAGAGCAACTGATAATACCGCGATTTACTCTAGAATCTCAATTTATTTTTAAAATAAACAGTTTTAAAGGGATTATTAAGAATTGATAGGCAAGTGCTCGTTATAAGAACGTTCCTTCATTAGTGTTCAAAGAAAAAAGCTTCCGCCGCGACTTGGGTTACGTAACACTATACATCTGGTAATGGTTAAAACAATACGCCCCTTAGGACGTCCGCAGACTCGATATAACATATGATGTAACGTATATTTTTATCTATTGAAAGGATCTGGTGGGTTAGCGTAAATGTTGATTTTATATTCAGATTTAAAAAAAAATAATTCGTACTTTTACGGAAAACATAATTTAACATTACGATCTAGACTTATAAGTAATTAAGTATATCCTAATTAACTATTAAGGCTATTTAAAATTAGAAAGTGTCCAAAAACAGTGCTTGACTCTATTAAGGGAAGTATATTAAGTAAGTTAAACATGGCGTTCAATTTTAACTTTAGATTGTGATAATACGTGAACAGTGAACTCTTTTCTTTGGACATTAAATTTTACAATTTCATTACCATTAAACACACAAACTGGTAGGAGTAAAAATTAGTTCAATCAGTTGCTCAGTGTAACCAGCATAAATATCGGTACCAAATGTTCAGAGCGTGTAAGAGCGTTTGTGACAGTTCATAAATAAAGCTAACCTTCATAGTAGCTAGGAACCATCTCATCAGCTTTCTTACAAAAAAACTGCATCACAATCAGTCCATTATTTAAAGGTCATGTTACAGACAGGTCCACCTCACGTATATTTATTAACATTAATTCTAATTCTACTATCTTGTACATTCTTTACGTCCATTAATTTAATTGCTGTAATTCGGGCGAGGCTCACTTAATAAAACTGTTATCATTCATCGAATCTCCCGATATTCGAGGTGCCGTGATATATGCTCTGTGTACACGAGATCGATAACATTCTCCGACCAGTAACTTTTAGACATTCTCCAAAAGACTTTAAATTTTATACACGGCCTGGAGCCAAATTATCTATAAAACTGATGTTTACAATTAGAAAGGCAGAATCACTCTGAATTATATTAAATTTAATTTAAAACTTATGAATTAAAATAATTCTTCGCGAATACAACAGAAAAAAAACCGTTGTTAAGCAAATATCGGGTAAGTAATTCGCATTGTATTTGTAATATTTTAACTATTTTTTGAAAGACTTATGTTCACCGTAATTGTCATGTATTTTAGAATAGATATATGGTAAGTTTACAGAATGCATTATATATGACGTGGTATAAATAGATAAATAATTAATGTAAAACTTTAGTAGATTAGTAAAGCAATTTCAGCTTCTAAAAACTTTGCTGTGCTTACAAGTCGATGTTAATATAAATTAAAACCTATAAAAGTTTAATGACCACAATGAATGAGCTCATACAAATGACGTGTTCTACACGACATAAAGTTCTATATCGAGTGTGGAACACAGTGCGACAAGAATGCATGTGGTCCGTGACTGATTCCCCAGATTTTGAGGACATATCACTGTCATTAGATCAATGGGGGTGCTGAAATTGAAAAATTCCTGTTACCAGACCTATATAACATTCTTTAAATTAGATATACACCTTGTATATAAGATCTAGTGAGGTAGTTAATATAGTTTTAACGTATATATTATATTATTCACGTATGTCGAGTGCTTATCAAGCGGTCAGCGAGATATAGTTATTAACATATGTAGATGGAGATATATATGTCGTGTCAGGCACAGGAGTCTGATCATCTACTTGCCAATTAGATTGACAAATGAATAATCATTTCATATCAATCAATCGTTTCATAAGAAACGGATTTATTTAAATGTAGATAGTCGAAAGATTCCTTTTCGTTCTAATAATCCAAAATGGCTATGTTTAGAGTTACCTAAATAACAATAAAACATGCTTATCTATAAACACGAAATAGTTGGATTATTACATATCGTTTAACTAAAACTACAAATTAACGTGAGATAAACCGTACGCTTATCTAATTTTACATTTAAACGACTATTAATATCCCTGGAGTAATTTTAACGCCGTTAAGCAATTTGATATCAGTTTCAAAAACGATGGAATTTATTCTAAATGGTCACCTTGATAACTAAGAAGATAAAAGCTTTATGATCTAACTGAAATTTTTGATGTTGTTGGTCCAAAAAGCTCCTCTCACAACGCCAATGCGACCCCAGCGGATGGCTGAAAGGCCATCATCACTTGCTCATCTGCAAGTGTACGACACCAGAGGAGGAAGAGGAGGTCAACGTAGACGAGCTCAGCTCCAAAAAGTTTATCATTCAGTACCCGGTAAAAGAGCAATTTGATATCAGTTTCAAAAACGATGGAATTTATTCTAAATGGTCACCTTGATAACTAAGAAGATAAAAGCTTTATGATCTAACTGAAATGTTTAATGTTGTTGGTCCAAAAAGCTCCTCTCACAACGCAAATGCGACCCCAGCGGATGGCTGGAAGGCCATCATCACTTGCTCATCTGCAAGTGTACGACACCAGAGGAGGAGGTCAACGTAGGCGAGCTCAGCTGCAAAAAGTTTATCATTGAGGACCCGGTAAAAGAGAGATGCTGCATCCGACAGCATGGGAAGCACTTTTTGAATAGAAAAAACCTTTCCCTCTTCGCCAGTTGCCAGTGAATTGAAAAAGCTTTTCCACCACGAGAAAAAGAAAATGGAAAGTGTGGTTCTGGTATTTTGTTTGACTTCCAGGTTCGAAAATATTTCCACATGTAACCTTATTTTTTTTAATGAAAGAGATGGATTTTTATTACAACTACTATTAATACCCTAAATAGAAATAAAACAAACAGATACATGGATAAAGATGGGCATTTAATTGTCTTCAGAATCTCGTGAGGGACAAAGAGAGACGCGGACGTCGTGGCCGTCACGATTTGTGAGGCCTCATCAAGATAGCTATTACAATGGTATTATGCAGGAGTATTTTTGTTCACGATCTTGGGTCAATTTCAAATAATAGGATGGATCCAAGAAAGCTCCTGAGATTAATAACACTATCCGGGTCGCAGATAAAGTAAAAAAACATAAAAATTTAAACTGCCTACTCACTTATATCTGGTGGTACCTCTTATATTACTTACTTACTTACTTATATATCTTAGCTAACAAGTGTTTAAAGCCACATTGAAAAATATTTTGCATTCTAAAGAGACCAGCATTTATTCTTGTTAATTTGTATTTTAAAAGCTATTATCGTCGTAGTCGTATCGCTTCGTGAAAACCATTTAACGCTTCATTTTCCAGCATTTCCAGGTGGAACTTGTTAAATTCAATTGTGATAGACGAGAAGATATTTTATGTAATTGATTTTGCAAATTCGTTCTTAATTTGTACGCTGATAAAATACTCAGTAGAGAGAATTAAAGATTTTATACTAGTTATAGATGTAATTAAATAAAGATGTATTTTTTTCCCTTAAATACATAAAAATATATTAGTGCCGCTACAACCTTTTTAGGTCCAGGCCTCAGATTTCAGTAAATTTCTGGTCATTTATATAATAGACAAGTATATGCCACCTATGCCTGAGACAGGCCGTCGACTTTTTGGGCTTAAGGCAAGCCGATGTTTTACTGTTCGCGAATGTTAAATAGGCACACAGAAAGGTCAATTGTTGCACAGCCGGGGATCGAACCTACAACCTTAGGGATGGGAGTCGCACGCTAAAGTCACTAGTATATTTTATGCTTAGGCATTTAGGCTAGGCGAGTAGCTTCAGTTTGTAAATATAGGCAACAATAAGAACATTGTCGATAAATTTTGTGCATTGTCAACTAACGCGATCAAACATAAATAAATTTCAAATATATTATAAGAATAACAAGACCAGGGAACAGATAGATTATGTAGAAATTACCTTTCGCCAATATTTGTAAATATAGCGAAGGATCATACGAAGGATTTGGATCCATTTTATTGTTCGTAAATTGCACTTCAATGTTTTGGAAGTAAGAAATATTTGTTCCAAAAATTTGTAATATTTTCGTTGCTTTGAAACACAGAAAAACTCTTCCATGTTATAGGTCTAGTTTTTAATATTTTAATTCGACGCTAAAATAACTTATTAAACATAGTCTAACTTGAGCATAACCTATGCGCATAAGCATTAAAAAAGTGTTTCACAAAATATAACTAGAAAACATTACAATAAATTTGTTCATAGTATTGTCTTTTATTAAAATAGTTTTTACACATTAAAAAAAACACTTTTTTAACGGATTAAAGCTATGTATTATTATTAAAAACTTATAATTATTTACATAATACTACATTTTAAATTTTTTCCGTCGTTTCGCGTGCTTTTCAGCGTGCGTGACCACGGTGACTGAAGACAGAAGGTGTTAAATGTCAAAAGTATCACAGCTGCAGATTAAGTTGTTTTATATTTAAAATGTAGAATTATGTAAATAATTATAAGTTTTTAATAATAGTATATAGCTTTAATTCGTTAAAAAAGTGTTTTTCTTAATGAATTTGTTTCTGTTACATTGTCAAAACTACGAAATTTACTATGAAAACAGTTCATCTGAAGCCACGATGATTTATATGTAGAAGCACATTTTAAAGCATTACGGGTTGAAGCCTTCAGATAATAAAAAAGCTCGAAAGAAAGCATCTAAAGCGTTCTATGCATATTTGTTCAAAGCATACGTCACATTTCCCACGGATCTGGTCATATTTTCTCACTTTTTTCAGGCGGACCGAGACGGCTGATAGAGATTGATGATCGGTCACCCCACCCCCTTGCCCCCGGACGCAATGGGGCAGCTTACACGATTAAACCGAAAAAGGGATTCGCATACATCCAAATTTAACGAATGATGGACGTACCTTAAGCGTTTAATGCATAATCGCTAAAGTGCTATCTATAATATCTAGTTCACAGTTTCTGTTCAAAGTATGTATATTCAAGGTTTTTCATTTTATCTATGAATTAACAATATAAAGGCATTTTTATAAATGTATATGTAAAACTAAAACAATATCTTTGAATAATAATTTAATAAAGATTAGATTAATGTCGGCTCGCGGCAGGCACTTAAGGTAAAATTGCGTGGTGAACTGAAAATTGCCTATAGGACGAATTTTCATAATCTGTCAGTGTCAAGTGAAAGATGGCGGATTTATACACACTCGGCGCGCTTTAGTGATGTGCATCTAACAAGCGATGCAGCCAACTTGATAGTGGAGAGGTCTTAACACCGACTGAGAGGCCTATTCACGCCGGGAACTCAAGACTAGAATAAAACACGCATTTTCTTAGCGTAATTGGCCGTGAACCCTTCTGCAGATAACGTGCGACGACCCCGAGTTAAAATAGTTTGCGGTGAAATGAGCGATAATGCAACGCAAGGAGGGTTTATTTTCGCATGGCTCTGTTAAGTTTGAGGTTAGATGTAGGTAAACGGTGGGGGAGTGCTCAATTGCGGTAAAATCATATCGGGTATGAAATAAATCAGCAAGTTTCGCCTCGGGAACGGCTCACGTTACACCCCGATTCGTTATCTGCATTTTAAAATAAAATGGCGCTGCCCTGGGACTTGACGTGACGTTGACAGGTGCGAGCTGTCAGTTTACATTGATTAAGCGTTCGTTTACTAGGTTTCCTTTTTAATTATTGTAACGTTTATTTATTAAAGCTTTTTCCGAACATTTAATAAAGTAACGTAGTAAAACATTGTCTATGTTAAAAATAAAATTACATAACACAACACATCAGAGACTCCTATTTCTCATTACTGAATCGTAAAAAGATCGAGATTTACATAATAAAAGCGCTTTTCCGATGTTTCCAAACATCTTAACACGTATTTATCCATTTTGCACGTTCATCCTCAGGAGCCCGGGTCTCGAAGACCCGTGACCCGAAATATTCGTGGGTCAAGTGTACTCCGGCCGCTTTGTATCCAAATAGATATAAGGCTGTGCATTAGCAAGGGTGTTTTCTTTCTTTGCGTTTCCCGAGGGTTCGCCGGTCGATGAACGAATGTCACTTTGATTTATACATGTAATTCCGCACTCTACAAATGATTATGATTAAAATATAGATTAATAATATGAATATTCATATAGATAAGCGAATTTAAGCGGTGTGTAACACTGGTGACTATTTGTTCACGCTATGCGATTGCTTAATATGAATTTTAGCTTAATTTTAAAACGTACGGTCTAAGTAAATTTAAAGGACTTTGCAGAAGCACCAAAACTAACAAAAAATATATATTTGTAATACAATTGTTAGTTCAAATGATAACAGTGTTATGAATAAAATATAACCCATAAATTAAGTATTTATATTAAGTGTTTAATATAGATATAACAGTTTAATTCAACAATTCATTACAAAGGAAAATTGCACAAATTAATATTATTTACATAAAGTGTAAATAAATTGTGCTGTATTTACACGAAGTGTGGTTTTACACTATTGACACATAGCGGACTAATCGATTCACTTTTGTTTACATAAACACGCTTCAATGTTATATTCCTAATGTGTATTTATATTTACCGTTGTTTACTAAACATATAAAGAACTTTGTTTTGGTTTTATATGATATCCGTGGCTAAAATACAATAATTTCTGAACTTTGGTAAAAATAATATAGTATAAACTACACAGTAACTTGAGGACTAATACATAACAGGCCTATAGCTTTAGAAATATTAATGTTTTAGTTATAATAACTATTAATTTAAGATCAAAAACTGTACAGACTAATATTTCTTTACTCATTGTCAGATACTACTGATAGATGCGAGGCATACAGTTATGATTCCCGTTCCCATACGATTGAGCTGACTCTCTAACGTCTTTAAATCTTCTTGAGATTAGCGTTTACTTATTTTTTTGGTTTTGTTATTGTACAAGTCTACATAGTTACCTGTTATTTTTTTTAAATTACGTAATACACTTTACACTTACCCTTTTTTCTTACTAGAGTTGGAAAAGATCGCTTGTCACCAATAAGGGCGCCTATTGCCTCCTTAATAATTTATGTTATCTGAAAGTGTTTATATAAACATGTACACATTATATGTTTAATATTTATATACAACATAGTTAGCTTTCATGATGATAAGAATAAGTTAACGATTTTTGTACAACAAGGATGTTACATCCACAACCGATTATGCTTCTTCAATAATTAACTTAAGGCCATCTTATCTTGAACTGAATTCCAGGTATATTAAAAGAAATTTGAAATTTCGAAGATTTGGAAAAATAGTAAAGCGGCCGAAGTACGTATTTTAAATCCATTTACAAATGTAAACGAAACGGTTGACCCGGGTTGGGTTACCCCGGATCATCCATCTAGCGTCGGTGACTAACGGTTCAATACCACCGATGACACAATGCGATGCCCTGCATCCTTCACATTCAATTTTTTTCTTAACGATTGATTTGAGGAGACATTTCTCGGAAATAGAATGATAATGTTAAGTGCCTATTATTGTGTTAATTTAGTTTTGGTTTTACTCATACTTTTTTGTAATCTTATCTGTTCGGACACTTTTAAAACTTGTATATACATATATATTTTTCAATAACAAAAACAGGAAATGCTTTTCGTGCAAAAGCAATGCTTTATTAGCACACGAAGCTCCTTTTCATCAACTTTTTTTAAACTGCTTGTTTCCCGTAGTCAAAATGCTATGCACAAAATTTACACACGCGTCTTATGAAGGTTAGGGCTAACTAAAAATTAATTTAATAATAGTATCTATCTATGTGTATGCTACGAACTTTTTAGCCCATCTAATATCTTGTATTTGTAATGTGTCTGATATGCTTCCTTATTGATAAATAAATAAGTGTAATTCTACACTTATATTATATAGCGGAAGATTTTTTTTTAATTTAATAGGTAAAACTAATCATTATTAGCATAATTTTTAGAATCAGTATTTGCTGGATTATTTAGATTCACAATCACAGAGATAAATCAATTTATTTACTAGTTGTATTTGATTGTAACAAAGTTTACACATCGTAAGCAGTTTACCACTTAAAAAGTCACTAATTAACTATCGTTTCAAAAATTTAATATAATAATTTGAATAAATATATTAAGCAGATTATTATAATTAACAAAAACATTTGCAAGAGAATTCAATAAATTAACATTCATAATGTATTAATTTAATCGAAGTAAAATCATAGGCGTCAAGTGAATTAAACGAAATGATAAATAATTTGAATTACATATTCATGATATAATGAGAATAATTATTATGAATATGTTTAATCAAGTATTAACATTATGAAGCGAAAATACCTTCAAAATTTAAATGGACTATAAGCTTAGGTTTCAAAGAAACGTGCGTAATGTATTTTAAACTAAAAAAAAATGGTAATTGGCCAGTACTCAAGACCATATCCTTTAGATGGATTCAAAGCAGCTGATAATTTTTTTTTACTGACTGACTTCAAAAACCAAAGTCATAAGGCATATAGTATGTCAAACAATCTACTAATAAATTATGAAGAAACCTTTTTAAACAAAGATTTTTTTTTAATTTTCTGTAGTGTATCTTTGGGAAATGTACCCACCACCCACTTTATGCACAAAGCCCTAGCTAACTGATAACGCCTATTACGACATTTATGTTTTGTTTGCATAAAAGTCTGTATGCAAAATATTACTATAGGCCATTGAAATGACAGGCTAAGCTGCTATGAAACAGCGTGGATATCGTTGATAGCCCATTTGTGCGTCGAAGCGCAAAGCACAGAATATTTAGGGCAGAGAATGCTGGCACTAATCTGCTTAGTAATTATATGGCGAATGTAGCGAGACTTGTGTTAAATCCTATTGTAGAGGTAATACATTCAGACAACTGACTAAATGCGAATGGCATTTGCTTCAAGCTGTCGCAAAGCTTTACGCTAGAAATTTTTAAATACAAATCATATGTTTTTCTAACTATATTAGCAAAGAGAGAGCATTCTATGACTTTTTTGGCACTCTTTTGTATTTACGATATGTTACTTTTAATCGTACACAATTGTATTTTATATACTTGTAAAGAAATAGTTATATTTATTAGATTATATTCTTTAGTGTTCTGTGGTAACTGACGTTATATTTAATTTGTAATATTGAGAGTTTGTTAGTCTGTGGAAAAAGGCGCGAGTTTTGGCTTGACATTAGAATTTTTACGAGAAAAATGTTGGTTAGAATATTTTGGATTTCAAATGAATTTGATTAAAATAATTATTTTGAAAAACTATTATGAAATAAACTCTAAATGTCACTTTAATTTCAGATAATTGATTAATTGATAATTACTTTACTTATTTAGTTTTAATTATTAGATTTTAAAATCTATAATTATTTCAGCAACACATTGGAGTTTCATTCGTCATATACTTTTGTTTTTCTACAATAAACGACTTTACGTGAATTACAATGTGAGCTATGCAATAATGATAGCTAAAAAGTGATATTATCTTGAATTAATTTTTTATAATACTAGAGAATTACTTACACTAAGATAATCTTCATTAACAGTCTTCAATCATGTTTTGACACTATGTTCCTGTGTCCGAGATAAATCATCATATACTAACTACACATTTATCAGTTACCAATTTTATTCACTTATGTTAATATTTATAATTAAGTATACTGTTGCATATAACGGTGAACAATATAATCTCTCAAGCTTATGTGTTTGTAGGTATTTTATTATACTCCATATAGCCCTGATAATGTATTTTTATTGCTGAATAAGCCTTGGGATTATAGACCAACGGCACAAGTTGAAATAAATCCGCATATATATTTGATAAAGTAAGTATTTTTTGGGTATGTATTTGTAGTTTGCACTCAACTTATAAAATAAAATAAAAAATCAGTAGCGCTACAACCTTTTTTGCTTTGGTCTAAGACTTCTGTCTGCATGGTCATGTGTTAATCTAATAAGGAAATAGGTGATCATCCTCCTGTGCCTGACACGCAGTCGACGTTTTCGGTCTAAGGCAATCAGGTTTCCTCACGATGTTTTCTTTGACACGTCGACCGAATGTTAAATGCTCATAGAAATTGGTCACACAGCCGGAGATCGAACTTACGAGCTCAGGGATGAGAGTCGCACGCTGAACCTACACTCCTCTTATATCCACATAAAAAATACGTAATTTTAGAGATGAAAACTATTGTTTTCGATAGATTTAACTCATAATCCGTCATCAAATTACCTCTAATCGGCATACAGAATACATAATATATCTTTATATATATACACATATTTTTATTACCAAGTCTTTTAAGTCACTGGGTGAAACCGGGCTCGCTTGATGTTCAGTGATACCACCACCTATAGACCTTGCCAGAGGGCTCGCAAGTGCGTTGCTGGCATTTAAATGTTACTAATTCTTATATCAGAAGTTTATAAGATATAATTGTAAAATTGTGATACGTAAAAATATATTTTTTAAAGTATTTTGTTTCACTTTTGTCCATTAATTAAAAAGGATAACATTCATTATTTAACATAATGAAACCCTTCATTGAAGGAAATAAAAGTCGGATTCTTGTTATCTAGTGGCGAAATAAAGGTTTGAATTATGGCAGGAGTGTGGATTAAAATGGATTTTTATATAAAAATGGCCAACCTCTGCGTACCCAAGGGGACGGTTCGGAATTTCATTTGCAAGCCCCGGAATGAGCTTCCAAATTGATATTTCGCTTTTAATTTATAATTTCTGCTTAAGACTATTTATACACTATAATACAACTTTGAAATATTAAAGCGGCAATATTTGTTAATTTAAATATTATAATTTATTTAATTTATATAAAACGTGTATGAGGCTCTGGACATGTCACTATAAATGCCAGAACCGCGACTGCGTTGTCGGCCTATTAAGAACTATTGGCTCAATCTAGAAGGACCCTAAATCGAATTGGTTCGCAAAAACATCGATGTCTGCCTCTATATAGTTGTGTGTGCAAAAACTGCCTTAAAAAACGCTCAGTTGTGTTTCAACCCAAAATATACCAGCGAGCCAAATTATTATTTTCAAACTTCAGTATGCATTTCTGCAAAGTAATAAAACTTCTCGGTACCTAGTTCGAAGATAGTTTACTAATATCAGTGGTTCATTTTTAATTACTAATTGAATAACAATTATAATGAAGTCCTTAAAAATGCCTATGTGTTTTACCGAACGCCACTTGAATAGCGCTGTTAACAACGGGTTTTTTCATATTATTCACAGCTCAATAAGTGAATGTTATGTTATACATGTATAGTGTAAAATAAGTCTGCTCTTCAACGCTATCAATCTTTATATGTACCATTTCTTTAATAACTCACAAAATTAACTCACTGTATCATAAACTGTGAAGAGACTGCGGTACGGATCCTTACAATACACGATTATTCCATCAGGACTGAAGAGGGATTGCACCTCGTTTTTATGTTTTCACACATTTTTACAATGATCAATATTTTATATTCGGGGTCTTAAACACCCTTCACTCCACTGAGACTCCTTTCGCGTCTTATTTAAATACGTGTGAACGTATATAATTTACAGATTGCGATACGGAATTAATAGTGAAAAATATCCATATTTATAAATAAATTAAACTCTACTCTAACCGTACTAAAAATAATTCAATAACAACATTTCTTATTTATATTAATTGGTATTGTATTACCAAGAGTCATTGTCTATTCTTGTCGATAAAGTTTTATTATTTCTATAATAGTGTCAGATGTCGTCAGGAGTGATTAGAGACTTAATAAATAGTAAATTGTTTTATAAAGATTTGTTAAATATTTTATATTTATCCTATAAATAATATTTGTATTATTCATAGATAAAACCGACAGCAATAATGCATAGTTAAATATATTAAAACATTTTGTGAAAATATTCAGCTATATTTCCGTCGTATAAAATCCGAGTTTTTCCTTTTTCCCACTGGTAACCCTAGCCGTTATCTGCGAGGCTTTCAGGCGCACCTGTCACGTCTCCGGCCTACATTTCAGCCTGTTTTTACTGGCCTCGAGCACCTCTTAATGTTGAAATCTTTTTAACTTTAAATGTTGCTAACGCCTTTTATTTAAGCAGATTAAGTGAAACGAGACTCATAGAATTAAAAGCAATATACAATATATGTGTGTGATAGGTGTTCTAATTTATTACGTTCTATTATTTATTATTATAAGATTTACATATACATAAAAAAACGTAAATAGGAGTATCGTGGAAAACCAAACTATTTCACCCAACTTTCAGGCCGGCAACGCACTTGCGAGCCTTCTGGCAATGTGAGAGTCCATGGCGGTATCACTTAACATCAGGTGAGCCTCGTGTTACATATAAAAACCAGTGATAATTTGTTGTTCACGAAACACATCAAAGATAAAATTGTGGCCACTACGAGCGTACAATATATCCATAGACAAGAAAACTAAGGATACAAATTTCCCACGAATTGTACCCATTAATTTTCTTGAAAGAAATTTATCAATTTCTACACACATTTGCCTTAACTATACATAAGTGACCGCCGCGGGGTGCGGCGGCCCACAGTTCACATTGTCCAAAAAATTGCTCGCAATGGGCTTCACGTGGCTAATCCTATTTGTGGGGGCAAATAAATTATTGGACGAGGATAACACACGGGCCGAGAGACCATTCCATTTGTCATGTAATGGATAGTTAAAGAAATTTTATGCGTTATATATTGCATCATTATAAGTACGAGGGTTATAAATTTTGCATATAATAGTTTAGATATTTTTATTTTAGCAAATAAATATACATTTTTGATTGATTTGAATTGAATCATTGATTTTTTTTGATAATAATTGTCATCGTAAACAGTTCTATATTCACAAGATCGGAACATATTCACAATAGTATTGTCTTTTGTTAACATAGCTTTTACACATTTAAAGAAAACACTTTTTTACCGGATAGAAGCTATGTATTATTATAAACTTATAATTATTTTACATAATTTTAAATTTATAATGAATATAATATAATTAAAATGAATATCATCATACATAGCTTCAATCTGGTAAAAAAGTGTTTTCTTTAAATATTCACTATATTTCAAACAAGAAAATTATCAAATTACAAATGTTATAAAGTCGTTGTCAATTAATGAACTACCATGAAAGCTTTTGACTCGCAACGTATCTCGGCTACACATAGCTGCCAACTTTGTTCATTTAATTCATTCTAAGTATGTACAAATAAGAAAGTTCCATTAAAAAAAACTGTAAATTAAAAAGATGTAGCTGAAATCATTACAAATACTTTTTTATGAAATTCGTTTATCAGTAACACCACGTGTTTTTGAATATAAAATCCGTAAACCAACGCTGTGAGCGCTAATATTACAAAAATGTCATCTCAATCCATGGCTGTTTGCAGTATCGGGTGGCGTCGTTTAAATATTGATCGATTATGAGTCGCGAGTCGTACTCCTTCGAAAAGCAAGCTTAGACTTTCATCCTGTTTATTGAAATTGTGTTTCGAATTCCATAACTCACAGGGCATGGGGATTAGTGCGTCCTTGTTGTTTAGACAATACGACAGTGAGTTTCAATGAAAATGGAGTAACCTGAGTAAAATAATTAATATTAAATGAAAACAAAGATTTCGAAGATTTGTATACAAAAATGATTTTTTCATTACATATAATAGAAATTAGATTACTGTATATTATTCTAAAGTATCTATTTCTTGACTAAGTCACAAATGGGTAATATGGAGACTGTCATATAACGGTCTCTCTGCTAGTAAAAAAACCTAGTGTACAAACGAATCTAGCCAGATCAATCATAGCTTTGCATTAGACTCGCGAACAATTTTGATAAAGCCCCAATTTTACGGACGTGTTGGCGCGAACCAGGCACAATTTAATAGAACCTCAAAAGGGCTGCTGATTCACAATTCTATCAGCTTAGCGGTCTATCCCTGTATTATGTGTATAAAGTTATCGCGAGGGGAAACGCTTCCGTTGCCATAAAAAATAATTTTCACTTTTATGTCGGTGTAACTAGCTGTTAAAACGCAATTTCTAAATCCCATTCTTTGAAGTATAAGAGTGAAATTTAAAGCGATTTTGTTTACTATAATTGAAAGTGATAAATAAATTGGTTGGTGGTTATATTTTGTTATAAAAATATATTACATTAATTTTTTCTGTTAACTTGCGCTGATTTAGTTATAACGCAGTTTGTATCATACAAGAGGTTTTGTTTACATATTTGGGATAGAAGCCCACCAATTACAGTATTATTACCATTAACAGTTCAAAAATGTATTGATAAAAAAACATAAAATCTGTTTAATTAATTCCTAGTGAAGTCGCGGGCAACCTTTAAAATTCGCTAACAAATACATGTGTAAAATACTTGATTATTTTAGTTTTTTATATAAAATAATTTCAGACGAGGATTTTTGATTTAAATAATAAAACAAAACCGACGTTAGCTCAAAGCAACTTGTGCACGAGAGCATTTATAATGAAGTTATTAAAAAGGCACTCTAAAGTATGAAATAGAACTGTGAAAAACTTGTTTCAACAACAAAACTTAAAAGAAAAGCTGTATACTAAGCAAAAGTTTAAAAATAACAACGCGGCGGGCATCCATTTTGTCGTAGGCGAAAAAGGCGCGAAAATAGTGCCCTAGGAAAATGGCGCCTTTATATTTATAGTTTCAATTAACGGACTTTGCACGCTTCGCCGGACGGGCTTAAACTCGCTAACTGGTATATACAATACAATGTAACAGGTCGATGTCTGTAAATTAAGGATATTTAAGGAAAAATCAGTAGCTACATAAAATAATATCGATTTTTGTACATGAATGTCGCGTTAACTACAATTTTTACAATGCAGCAGGACTATTAACGGTGTATATAAATGCTTTGTGCTAGAAGTTTTGTTCGCAACAGCTTTAAAGTAAGCAAATTTTTGTCTGTGCAGTATTTATGCACGGTTCGTGTTTTTAATCTGCCGCAGCGGCAATTAAAACCTTATTGGATCGAAGTTCTTCGCTTAGCAACCTTCTTCGCAAAAACATAAATTATTTAAGATGTTTGTTTATGGTTATCGGGGGCTAAATAAGGGGGCAGAATGTAGAGTAGTGAGAGAAACCGGCTTTTAAATAATACCATACAAATTCTTATATTTAAAATACTAGTGCATTTGAATGTACATATATTTGTCTTAAGTGTCAAAGGTGTTGAAAAGTATCAATTTTCGTGGTTTTAGATTTCGTTGTAGGCGTTAAATTAAAGACAATTTAAATTCATAGTACATTTATAACACATAAAAGTCTCTGAGCGGAAAATTTAATTTATTGGAAAGTAAACGAGACATTTGCGCGTAATAACGGTCGTATAAAATTGTATGGCCAGTAAAAATTAACTTAGTATGAAGTGGGTGGTCTTAGCTTTTACTGTCTCATATATTAAGTACAACGAGTGTATAACGTGTGAATAAGTTTACGACAGACATTTATTTATACAAACACACACATACACATACACCTATTTACTGTATGTACAATAATTCTAGGCATTGTGGGTATTCTAATTATGGAATTAAGACTCGTTTTACTAAATATAAAATTAAATTAATTGGATCGACTAGCAATAAATGAACAGATTTCATTAAAAATAACGAATGTTTTCACACATACAAACTTCGTCAATTGCGCGAAAAAGGCTCGAAGTGGTCAATCAGAATAAATTGTAATTAAGCAAACGCATCATACAATTAAAATCAAGCTATGTCAGTGCTTGAAGCGCTATTTAGCGACAATTACGACGAGTCATCGGCCATTGTCCGGTGACGATTACGACACAATGGCACCAATCTGGGCCTTAACGAAGCCCGCTAGTGCTCCGCTTTCCGCTTGAAGATGTAATTTGTGGTAGAAATTGCAGACGAGTTGCCGACTTGTCCGAGTGGACTTGCAAATTTGATGGGCAATTTGCTTGGCGGTCAACTCAGGAAATAGCAACTAATTTATGTAACTAACACAAGTATATAATGTTATATGTTATTCATCGTCCTCTTTTATCACTTAAACGTAAAATAAAATGTTATATATTAATACGATATACATGAAATGGTTCGAGATGAATAATTATTTGTGTATTTAAAAGTATCGAGACAGATTATAAACACACCAGACTAGTATAATATGAAGTATTTTACTATAACTTTCAAGCAGACGAATAAATGGCGGAAACATCGACTGTTCGATTGACAAATAAAAGGCTTTCAAGCTAATCTAGATCATAATGTATAGTAACGTTGAACAGAGCGTTAATTATGAGCTGACAAAAGCTCTCTTTGAAAATGCCGCCATGAACTTTACTAATTTCGCCATACCGCACCGAGGCGGCTCTTTGTTCTGTTTTATGAAATATCTGCTTTATTTATAAGTGCCTAATGTAAGTGGTTTGAGTGAGGATTCGATAATTTATTGTTATTTACATAGTAAAATACTAAAAAATCCACAACTGGAAGTATAATATTTTAATGTTTTGAGACATTTATGTTTGTTATAATTGTCATATACTTTAGAAAATGTGGTGAACTTTTATAAATAAATACAGTGAATACAACTTCATGTATATGATAATCAATCAAACTTATATAAAAGGGATTTTTATTATCAAAGTTTTCGAATTGCAGTAAAAATAATATTATTTGAACAAAGGGCAAATAAGTCGTTAGGAGCTGTAATTATGAGCAAAACTCCAGAGTCAATATCGGCGGAATTGTGAAAGTTATATTGTTTTCTTATCTGTTTCATAATAATGTTAAAATCTAAATTTATAACAAAGGGCGGGTAAGGACAACTGTTGTTGCCAAATTAAACACGCTCCTTCATTTCTCTTGTAAATTTGCTGTTTTTATGTGGCATCTTGTAAAAATGGATTATAATTTGATTTAGAATTCCGATAAACGGTCACTTAAGCTATCAGAATCTATATGAATATAATATATATAAATAAACTTAAAATCAACACACAAAAAATATAATAATGTATGTAAATCATAGATTTTTATACTACACATATTGCTCAGAAGTTCCCTTATATGATTTAGGGCTGATTAGGCTAATGTTAATGCGTCGAGTTATAATAGTTATAATAAGTAAACAAATAAAATACAACAATAACAATTACCACGTTAACAAAATACTCAATCCGGCTGTTCCCAAGGGGAAAACGACCACAATCCTTCATTACACATGAAAAAATGAAAAACAGGAGAATGATAAAAAAGGACGCGCCAGGTCACAACAGTAAGACAATTAGTTCTGAACAATGCATTGAGAAAAATCGGAGAAAAGAAAGAGGAATGGAAAGATATGGAGAAGGCTTTTACTCTAAAGGGGGCCATACCTTACTATACCACAAACATAGTAACTTAATTATATACAACTTATTCTAACCCAAATAATACTCATATTAAGAAATGTTAACTAACCAATTTTCTTATGGATACATAAATACAAATTCGTGAAAATGAGAAATAAATAACTTTACAGACAATACATCTCTAAAGATTACATTCCTCTATAGGAAAATACTTTTTAAAAACCTATCAAACACAAAACCTTCGCAAAATGACTGAGCATTTTCTACCATTGTTACCTAATCGCGTCGAGAGGTTATTGTGTTTCGGAAATTTGTTTTAACAGCATCCGACGTCTTTAAAGGCCCCTAACTACCATTAATTTAAAAAATTACAGGCAAAAGCCATTAATTTAAAAAAAAAATAACCCCGCATTTTTCCGTAATTATTCCGGGCGTAAAGTCATACAGCCTGTATTTGAATTGCCTCACAATAAAGGCATTTTATTGTATAAGGTACAGTAATAGTCTAGACACGACGCGTACAAGTGTTCACGTTCTATAGTGCGTAAAAGGTTTTAAAATATATGTTTCTTTTTCGACATTTCTATAATCAAACATAATTTACATACAGATAGAAAAATACCACAGATAAATGTTGAAAGCAGCACAGAACAAATAAATTTAAATTACAATTTTCTAAATATTTTTGTAAATTCACAGATTTATGAGCTTTGCAGTACTTAATATAGTAGTTTTGTTAACCAAGGACAACGTTGGATTTTGACAGTTGACACCTGACACTTGCATAGACATTTCAGAGCCTAAAAAAGTTTACCTAATAGCTTCGTAAACTAAATAAAATAGACAATTATAGAGCAGTGTGCGAGCGTAATGAAAGTGTATATTATTAAAGCAGGAAGATTCGCTCGGCCGGTAAGCCGGCGTGTCGGTCGGCATTATGCTAAATAATATAGGATCGCACCAGCTACGTCAGATTATATAACAGCGGAAAAATGCATTGTTCAAACGCTGATTTTAATAAAACAATAGTTCCGTTCACGGACTTTTTTATATCATTTATATTCTACAATTCGCAAACTTTTATTAATGATTATGCTTAGACGCTTTTGTGATTTACTTTACTGAGAAACGGGAGTAGCATTTAGGTCTTATATATCTCTATTAATTAATTAATCAATGGCACTACAAAATTTTTAGGTCTTGGCCTCAATTTTCTGTATCTGTTTCATGATCATTTCTTGAAACTAATAGGCAAGTAGGTGATTAGCCTTCTGTGCCTGACGCACGCCGTCGACTTTTTGGGTCTAAGACAAGCCGGTTTCCTCACGATGTTTTCCTTCACCGTTTGAGATAATGTTAAATGCGCAGATAAAAGAAAATCCATTGGTGCACAGCCGTGGATCGAACCTACGACCTCAGGGTTGAGAGTCGTTTACATGAGTAAAATCGTTTTTTTAACAATCCAAAAACTAGGAACTCGAATTTAATAAAGTTATTTGGTTTAATTTTATAGTAATATTGTAACAGATGCATAGGTACGCAAAACTAATTATATACATAATTATAACTTGAGAAATCTCCGTGTTATATGGGGCCGGAAATCGCGTTATACGAAAACCGTATATATTACTGTGTAAAATGTTGTCATATTTTTAAATTTATAAAATTGAGTAGAATATTGACAGAATTTATAGATAAGCTAATAAATATAAAAGGTAAATTCCCGTCGTTGACGCATCCAAGGCATATGCCACACAACCACCTAATTAAATTTGTATTCAATAAAATCAAACAATAACGAGCTCTTGTGAGACCTAGATTCCTAGATTCTAGCGCATTCATGATTAGGTCAAACCTCTTAAGTCAATTAAGTGACCGCTTTGCGATTTACACTGAAATTCTCGAGTACTTTGTAAATAAGCCCTTTGTTCAACTCATAGTTATTAACAAGATGGAATTAGCTTTCAGATAAATTCAATATTAATTGGACATAGAACGTATTATAATTTATTCTAAAATAACATATTTTTTATGAACAATTGATGCAATTGTGTTATAAATATGAAAAAGAGAATTCCTTTAAAAAATTACGAATCACGTGATATTTAAGTGATACGCCGCCACCTATGGACACTCTTAATGCCAAAGGAATCGCAAGTGTGTTGCCGGCCTTTTAAGAACCTGTACGCTCTTTACTTGAAGCACCCTAAGTCGAATTGGTTCGGAAATACTTCAATGGGCAGCTGGTTCCACATAGCGGTGGTGTACAGCAGAAAATGCCTTAAAACGTTTAGGTGTGGACCGGCAGACGGTGAGGTGATACGGGTGGAATTTCGTATTCTGCAGTCCGATTATGAAATGCAGGGGTAAACCATAAACAAAAAAAATATTCAAATCCGAGTCATAATCAACCCTGGCGACTTATTCAATGAATAATAGACCGACGACTTTAAAAACTCTTTTCGCATCGCAAAAAATATACGCTTCATTTATAAATTTGATACGTAAGCATAGACGATGTTAATGTAATATAAAATTACATAATGCGCTATTTATAAAAGGATTAAGTCGCTTTCAGCCTTACAATCTAGCTACGTGCGATTGTTTTACAGGAAATCTTTTTTATTATAATATATTGTATAAGTGGATATCTGATAATTAATATGGCAGGCTGGTGTTAGCTGTTTCAATCTCTACTAAAACTATTGAAAATAACAAACGTTTGCATTCACGAGGAGCTGGTACTGATTTGAGGAAATTATTAGATTAATTACTGTGCGGGGGATTACAGGGAGACAGCTAAAAATAGTTTAGATTTTTAAAACAAAGAAATATAACAATCTGCGCTCGCCTAGTTGCTTTTATTTTAGCTTTGGTAATAGCCAAAAGACTAGTAAAATGGCAAAGTTAAGAATTATTGTTTCGCCGTAAAAGCTTTCATCCCCAATTTAACTTTCTTAGAGGGTGAATTTACAAAAATCCTTTTTAAGCTTTTGCACTATAAGTGCAAATTAAGTATACAAGAAAATCAGAGGCGATTAAGACGCATTATTGGACGATTTAAAATAACATTCGTTTATTCATATCACTTATGTGTTTCGTCAGTTAAAAAGATTATTTTTTCCTATAACAAAGTTAACAGATGAGACTGAATTATAATCGATTCTAATCAATAATGATGGCTAATAAGTAATATTATATTGAATTAATTTTCTACAATACTAGTGAATAACTTACACAAAGCTTGTACCACAAAGAACGGTTCGGTGGCCGTTGATACATAATCTTATACTAGAATAATAAGTCCTGAGTACATACCTCGTTACAATATCTTCTTACCAGGAAGAAAGGCACACAATATTATCAGCCGTAAGGATTTGGAGAAATTCTATTACTTGGGAACAAAGACAGGTTAGAGTGATGCTAATATCTTGCCTCACAATAGTTCTCAAAAACGCACTAAACTCTTACTAAATTCTAAATAAACAAAAAGTATATATCAAAATAAAAATGCGTCTAACGTAGCCCGAGTAAATCTCAACAATGACTCAACTAACAAATGTGACGGTCGGCCGAGAAAAAATATTTGGGATCACCCTCATCAAAAAATATTAAATTGAAATTATGTATTTCGAACAAAGGTAATGTTAACAGTCTTCTATAATGGTTTGACACTATGTTTATGTGTCCGAGATAACGCACTGCCACTTATATACACTACACTAGGTTTATTAACTCAAAAGGTATAGTTCTCTTTAGACGTCTTAGTGATGTATTATACTATATTATATACTATTACGTATACTATAAATGAATAGAATGTCTCATATCGTTCTATAATAACGAACTCAGAATCGCGTGTCGACGTCTAAATAAAACTGGCCTGCTCTATTTCCACTTTCAGACTTCGTTTTATTTATAAACACGCATTTCTCTAAAACTTAACACCAATTTAAACTCGATGATTTTGTAATTAGCGGCAAATCTCAATTAATATGCAAATCGTTTGGGGGTTAATTCGTAACCCGGTGTTATGTGAAGAAAACACGCAAACCTAACGTGTCGAGGAATAGCGAATAACTTGAGGCAAACTCAATTCCAACGTACTAACTATTAGACTTAATTATTTCTATTTCAGTGTATGAGAAATCTTGGAAACGCTGTTAATACGGTCTTTATAAACTTTTGAATGATTTTGTTTTTAATGAATACTCTTTATTTCTTAAAAGAGATCTAGGTTTTAGTAGCTTTCAGAATATTGAATTTAAATTATATAGTAGTTAGTGACTCGGTAATTCTTATTTTAAAGTAACAACATCTTATCCTGTCCTATGCTGGAAAATGAAATATTTTTATTGTAAAAAATATATAATAATTATAAAGTATAATACGAAAGTAAAAGACTAACTGCACACAAAGAATGCTAATGTATGTTTTTTTTTATCTAAATGTCCTTTTTTGTGTATAATACAGTTCGTTCTTTTTTTCTTTCTTAATACTTGTATGGTTTAGGATGTGAAACAATTTTTATTAAAAATACAATTTAATGAGTAGGAAGAGGACTGCGAAGAAAGATAACAGCAAAAAAAATCAATAGTTACATTGTAACGACGTCTAATAAAAATGTTTAAACACAAACCTAAAGCTATTGTTTCCGTGAATTATGGAATTCAAAAATAATCTTAAAGTTGTAAAACATTCATTAAAAACTTATGAAAGCTTAATGAAAATCTTATTGGACTGCAGCCGGGTTAAGGAACAGAAATGGCCCGGCTAAGTGTATTACGAATGGATCAGTGCCTTTGATTCGTCACATCAAAGACTGCGCTAAATCGAATCAAGGAGCTTTGTTTCAAGATCGTAGGTAAATTTGTAAAGGATAGATCTCAACTAGATTTCTCAGACTTAGTGCAAAAATGGCGGAAAATGTAAGAAGCTTTCATAATATTTCTATGTTGAATTCCTGAGTTTTATTCAAAAAATCCTAATATTATAAACGCAATATGTTGTGTGTGTTTTTTTAAAGAATAACACTGAATCAAAACTATATTACTGTCTTTATCAATGTATTAAAGTTGTCTGTAATGCGATTCCATATACGATAATTATTTGGTAAATGTTGAAAATATAAGCACAATTTAGTTACCTTTTACAGCTATATGAATGCACACTTTCTCAATGCTATTTTATTAACACCATAGTCTATAGTAAGTTTTCTCCAAGTAATAAAACATATCAACCGACCTTTAGCATTGAGAGTTGTGGATCGATAGCTTGCCCTCGATATTCGGTTGTTTAAAAATCTAACGTTCGGCGAGGAGCCAAAAACGACGTGTTACGTAACCCTTAGCTGCAGTAATTTTAAGAAGTATATTGGGTTAGTTTAACCCGGAGCTTGCCAACGAGGCCAGTATTAACCCGTTTGTGTTTTATTGCAACAACTTAGCTGGAGTTGCTTGAGTTCCCTAATTGTAATATGGCAATATAGAAAAGCGAATCGTAAAAATATAACAACTATGTTAACTGCATGTTTTAAGGTATATAGGACATGTAAAAGTAGTTACTGATTTAATGTCATATAATATAACTGATATGGGGTGCAGAGCCTTAAGACAAAATTCTTAAATCATAAAGCGTTTTTGTCTACGATCTCTTAGATTAGTTGTAAAAGTTGTTTGTGTTAGTGTTTAAGTTTTAAAATTTTTATCAAATCTTCTTAAGCCCAGAATCAGTCAAAATCAGTGTCAATATCTCTTCACGTATTCTCACAGCATTGTTTACGGCACTAAAAGATTTAAATCGTAGGCTTCACGTAGCTCCGTCACAATTGTTTTTCGCAAACTGTCCGCGCGACGTGGCTCGCCTGCTGACGAGATGATTAGGAACTTCGGAGCTGTCTTATATATTTAAGGAAACATTGTGAAAGTAAATATAAATGCAAACAACATTAAAACATAACAGAGTTTACATTAATGTACTCTTGATTGAAAAAAAAGAAATGTCATGAAATCTGTTAAATATATATATATATATATATATATATATATATACTCGTAATTGTTCCATGTCTGTTAAGGATAATCTTTGTATGGTTTCTTTAAAATAGAAGTTCGCTAATAGAACATCTGGTTTTATTTGGCAAAAGAAAGTTCATAATATTAATACCACGTGACCTTGAAACGTGAACCTACGCACAAGAGCCCACAGCTGTTGTTTAACCCTAGGGCACTATCTTAATAAGGAGTACTTGTAAAAGTAAGACGCTAACAACGCTAAGAAATTTTCTCTCAAAATGGTAAAAGATTATTCAAGCTAAAACTTGCTAAACATTTTCTAAAACAAGCCACCACTTCATGACACCTTTCACCAACTTACTGAGTTTAGCAGACCATCATTTATAAAGCATACGATAATAAATCCTTATTCCGTCTCAGAAAACCTCGCAAATAGACGAACAAAATCCTAGAACCGAGAGCTTAACCTATAGCCTTATATTTATATTGAGGCACTATTTCCGAGGCTTCATTCAAGACCTACTTTCCGTCTTTGCATTTTGAACACGGGCTCTGAATGTTTTATACGTCCTGTTTTGAGGATCGGCTTTTTATTAATTACAGCGAGATTCCGGCAACGAGTAATGAAGACAATTATGAGAGTTTTAAGGAACCACCGGTATGGAAAATTCATTTATGTTTTTGCTGAATATTTCATTTCACAGCTTAAGCGCCTCTTTTGGTCTACATCTATTCGCTTATATAATTTGGGTCAGCGCTAAGCCCAAAATATTGTGTCAAGAATTTTCTCACATTTCACGAACGCTTTATGGGCTATGACCCCATCGGAATTCCAATGTCAGTATTTTTATTGAAGACATTGCGATAGCGCGTACCGCTCCTTTCTCGACATTTGAACTGTAGTGTTGAAAGCATCAAAAAGTAAATATACAAATTAAAGCAAACGCGATGAATTTATTTAAATAAAAAAGAGAAATATTTCTCAATCTCAGAAGTTTTCCGTCTACATTCATTTCGCAGTAGCACTTAGCTACGAATCGCGTAGTCGCGTAGCTCCCTCGTAGCATATCTTTTTCTATTCAAGTGCAGTTTACGTAACAGCTAAAGTTGCAGAGTGTTACCCAACTGCTCATGAAAAGATAAATTCTGTTAGTTACAAAGATTTATTTATAGAACAATACATGCTCCGTGTTTTTATAACTTCAACGTGGCGTTGCGTAATGTATTTTATCATTGTCCACATATTCGCCTATTTAGCACAAAACTATAATATGATATAATATTTTCAAGCTTACATCTTACTTAATATATTTTTATCTTCTGTCATATGTGAGTTTGTTTGCAGTCCTAATCAGAAAGGATCTGTATGTATTCAAATATTTGAACTTTACGAAAACTTCTTTATTTCAGAACCATTTATTATTTTGCACAAACGTTAATAATGAAAGAAAAAACGAAACATTGATTTTTTGTATCACCTAAACATACTTCTATACCTACGAATCTAAAAGAAATATCGTTTTGCCGGAAACGGAATTTTGTTTTGACGACGTCCAGGATATGTGCACTAACCACTAAGCCATAAAAAGTTAAAATTCGAATTATTCATCAATATATATTATTTAAATTTAATGAGGACTTTTAATATATTGTAAGTTAAATGAAAATACGACTGTAAAATTACAAATTGTACATTTAATCGAGAGTCAGCTGTAGAGATGCAGCTCAAATGTGGCTGTAATTAGGTCAAGCCACTTAATTAGTAAGTGTCATTACGAATGTGCCCGCTGTGACTTGACCGAGGTCACTGCCCTGTCACGTGACACAAGTGCTGCTTAGTGACATCGCGCTTTTTAACGCTACGAGAGAAATATACATATACAGTTCCTCACTATATTATAGTGTCTACACTCTACATATAATATACGGTAACATAGAAGCCTTTCAGGCGTTGGTACCTACTGAAAGCCTGTTAAGTCAAAAGGTTTACTCAACTCTTGTGTTTTAATTTTTTTATATATAACAGGGTGCAAACTGGCAGGAGGCTTATATTAATTGATACCGCTGCCATGTACACTCACATTGAGAAAAGGCTCGTGCGTTGCCAGCCATTTAAAATTTGCTACACTCTTTTCTTGAAGGACCATAGGTCGAATTGGTTCGGATATATTATAGTATAATATAGTATAATAGTGGATACATGGCACACCTATGGCCACAGTATTCAAAGTGAAATGTAGCCGAGAAAAAAACGACTAGATGTCATACTCCCATATTCTTCGATGTCCGATGGTTGAACTCAGCTGCAATACAAGTAGATATCGTTGTAAGTCGAGCAACGATAGTAAATTCCAATCAGGCCATTTCAAGCGCCTAAATGTATTTTTAATTTACTAAATAATTTCGTGGCACCATCTTTGTGTAATATTTCAGTTTTAGTATGTTTCATTAATGTTCAGAGACAAATTGCAGCTAAGTTTTTCTTAAAAATTCATTTCACTAAGAATTTTAATAAAACAAATCTTGCATTTGTAAACGAAAATTGCTGTTTTTTAATGATTTTTTAATTAACTATTGTACTTACTGACCTTGCTCTTTAAAAAACACGTGGCGACACAGCATGACATGAAGAGTTGTCAAAAGCTGTGTCTTTTTAATAAATTGTCAAATTAACGAAATTGGAACGGCTGGTTGAAAAGGGGCTGAAGGTGGGGTATTCGGCTATTGGGGAAGAAACAACAGAACATTGTAATTGCTCCAATTTGTAGGTAGCACAGCCGCTCAGAAGATTGCTAATGACGTCACACCTCTTGCTGGCTGAATCACAATTATTAAACAATACGATCTTCTTTGTCGTATAGATAAACAATTAAATGCTTTAATAATTGAAAAACGCGACGATCAGATAGTTTAGGAAATATGCATAATTTAATAATGTTCATTCATAGAAAATTAATTAATTAAAGACTAAAATATTGAACTAGTTCATGTATAGAATTTATTACAAAGTGCTAATTCAACATCAATAAATATTAAATTATCAATCTTTGTACTTATTATAGAGAATGTTCTATAACTTGATTTTTGAGTATAACACATCAAAATGTATTATAAGGTAAAAAATATCGTAGCGAGGTCGTGTCGTTGCTGAAATCCGCCCGACTCCCGTGGCCCACAATTAACGTTCGTTTCAAGTTTTCTTGTGAGTGGAAAATAATTGCGATTGAGTTGCGAATTCAGTGCTATCTGACGCCAGGGCCCTTAATTGGTGCTTAAATAGCGAATTCGTTTCGCGAAAACATTTTAATAGGCCATCGCGAACATTCCTACGGTGTCATTTATTCAAACCAATTATATGAAGATACTGTAATTGATCTCATTAACCATTGTTCGGAGAAAATTAATTTTGTATTTAATCTATTTGGTACTAGATTGAGAGGCTGTTAGAACGAGTCGTTTGCGCAATAATTAATTCATAGCCTGTTTTTATCATGTAACACTGACTATTGATAACGATTGGTTATTAAAAGGTTTACTATTAATATCAGTTTTATAGCTACTACATTGTTTTGTCATCATCTCTAAATGTCGTGTTGGTGTTGCATATCTTCCTTCATTCCGTCTTTTGCAAATCTGAGGAATCTTAGCCTCTTCAGGACCGAAGTAATGTATTACTAAATTTCAGCTCTCGCTTTTAATATCTTGCGCTAAGTGAAACAGGTCCTAATGTGATACCAGTCAGATGTAACAACTTAACAGTTTCCTTAGGTCGGTAAGTATTGGACTTTGAATATTGATTATTACTTAATGATTTAATGAAAGATGATGACATGGCAGTGACCAAGTTCAATGAAACGTGCGTAGCAATGCTTATCAGGACTCTGTAGAAAAGAAGATAAATTAAACCGTTTCGAAAATGTATCGAGTAATAGACACGGTGATGTTGGATGGGTTTGACTTTCAAAATAGTGAATTTTTCTGTCTTTACTCAAAAGTATTGACAGGATTCCCGATTAATTAGCAAAGCTTTGTTGTCAAAGAGATTCGATCCTTTTATAAACGACAAAAGGATTGGCATTTTTTAATTTTAGGAAAAAAAGCTCAAGAGAATTGCAAAGGCGTATTATCGTCTATAAAAAAAACATAAAACAGATACAAAAATCATCTATCACTTTTCATCACGGCCCTATTGCAATTTGACAGAAAGAGAAGGAAGACTTTAGTTAAAAGAATGCCAGTCGGATGATTTTAGAGTACCACGTATAGCAGATTTCGATTTTATTTTAATATCATAATAATACAGTTTTTTTTTATGTTACTTGAATTCTAACTTCCATCCGTACCGATCGGAATCCCTTCACGGATAAAGGCCTTCTCCAGCTTTATTTTCATATATCTGAATCAAATATACCTATTTCAAATATATGTAGATTTTAATATAATCACTGTCTAAAGCAATATAAAATTACATAATAGATCAAACGGTGTAATAAGCGCAGGTGCGGGTTCGGTTTCCCGCACAACTCATTCTGAGACACCTTGTACTTGAATACAAATTGAGAGGCGTTGATTATTATTTGAGTTTCCATTGAAACTCTAAACTAAGCCGCTATTGTTTAACAGATATTATAGCGGTAAAATTATTAAGGATCGTGTTTAAGTGTTGTTATTTATATATTTACATAAAACACTATTGTCCTAACAGGTAACGCTACAACGAAAATACAATCAATTATTATTAAGAAATAAATTAATTTCGAGAAGAGAGCTAAATTTCATCTAACGACGAGTATTATAGATACATAGTACAAAGAGAGAACTTTTGATAATTCACTCAGCAGACATTAGATAAGCTTCTGACGTACCGAAATACGAAATCAATCAATCAAAATATCTTTATTCATATAGGTAAACATGTACACTTGTGAACGTCAAGAAAAACAAATTAAATTAACTGTAAATTTATATTTACAACCAGTTCGCAAGTCAAGGGCGTAGAGCGGGTAAGAAGAACTGGCAAGAAACTTTCCGCCACTCTTTTCAATCGCCAAGTTTTTAATACAAATTGCTTGAACTGGAGCAAATCAATCCCAAGGACTAGGATCATTAAGGTATTCGTCACATTTATAAAAGGCTTTATTAATTAATTTTCTTTTAGCAAGGGCTTTGAATTTATTAATCTGATATTTCAAATTATTTGTTATGAACACAACACAGGACTGATAAAGTTCAAGTTAACTCTGGTATTAGACCTATGTTTAAAATGGGTAGTGTCACCTGCTGCTTATTAATTTGTATCTCATCATCATTTGAATTTATAAATGATAAAACCCCCATTCATACATTCAAATGACTCCCTGGGTCGATGGGTTAGGTCGATAGAACTCGACAAAGAACGACTTAATTCTGAAAAGGCCACCAAGCGCCCCCTATGTCTATGGACAGAGGTATAAGATACCATTGGGTAAGAGTTAATATTCTATAACAGGCAAAATTCTATCAATCTTACCTATCAAAATAAAAAAGTGAAACTACTTCGGTACAGTCTAATAGTTTTCAGAGAATATTCTCAGAAATAGTGGTTGACTGAAAGTAGGTACAAGGACGGGTATCGTCTTACTGCAACGGATTAAGTCCTGACACTAAGTACATGATTCAAGCACCGTATTGATACATTAATTTAATTAATTAAAGTAACTGCAACAATTACTTACAAAGCAGCTCAAGTAAATACTCAAAATACAAGCAAAACATTAGAAAGGACCTAATATCGTTGTCCTTATCCCGAGCGTGAGTTAGAGAGAGATAAAAGAGGACTTTAAATTACTGGGAATAGCGCACTTATTGTTAGTACAAAGTATTTTGTGTTAGTTTGAACTCAGTTTATTATTCTTGGCGTATAGCGTTAAGTTTGCAACACTATATCTAGTTACACTATATTAAACAATATACAATGTGCTACCTAGTTAACTTTTGATACAATGGTATATAAAAAATATATATTTATTACCTTGGTAAATATATCTTAAACTCTAGCAGCAGCTCCATCTGCGTAGAGTACAATCTTAACGGTATAAATACAAATTGTAGCGGGGTATGTGCCTTATTTGAGCATTAAAGTAAGCTCCTCTATGGGACATGGGACATACTACAAATTCAGAATCTGTTTAGGAAATATTTCATATAAGCTGATAAATTAACATTCAGACTGATAAGTCGTTGATATAAAGAATGAGAGAAAAATCTATTGATGTCAATACGATTTTAACTAATGTTCATTCAGTAAGCAATGGTAAAAAGCGGCCGTAAAGAGTCAAACCTAAAAACGATACAATTGAAAGTAGAATAAAAAATAATGCTGATTTTTTCACAAGCAAATGTTTTCAACAAATATATTTGCCGCTCAAACAAAAAGTCGGTCGTATGTGAGCTGTGATTTTTGTGAATTATTTTATACTTTTTTCTCTCGGATTGCAGTCATTTTTTGTAGCCCATTCGCATTATTGGTACAATCGCTTGGGTTTTAACAGAAATAACGCGAGGGTGGTATGACACGAGCCGTTCATTTTAGATATTTAATGATATAGAAATCGAAGAGCAAAAGGTAATATTGATTTTTGTATTTTAAAGTAAATATGGTCTTCGCAACCCCAAACTAAAACAATGGTAACTGGAATCACTATTAACAATACTGTATAATTTGAAAGTCGCTGCGACAAAAAATTAACTGAGTATTTGTTTTCATATATATGATCACTTCAGGATTAGATTAGACTAACTTAAGTATACGAGTTCCTTAAAATACAAAATAATTTATAATAAAATCTCCCAATCAGAAATATCTGAGATAGTCAAACTATCCAAATATAAACTTAAAAAAACACATGAAAATCTGTCTTATACTACTTGTGTCAGACTAGATGCACTTGGGAGCAGTGTTGGCCTAGTGGCTACAGCATGCGGTCGTAGGTTCGTTCGATTTACATCGAATTGGTACACAGCCGGGGAATGATCATGAAACAGATACAGTAATCTGAGGCCCAGACCTAAAAAGGTTGTAGCGCCATTGATTTATTTTATATAAAAACATTTTGAATCGATATAAACGTTACCCGAAGTAAATAATGATGAAAACGAATACAGTGAGCCGGCGTAGCACCGTTCGTTAACCAATTAGAGTGCCCTTGGTTGTCGTCGATTGTTTTAATTGAACACCAATTTGAAGTATAATTTTATTTAGTACTTCATAATTAAATTTCCATGATAATTGTTTAAAAACTCTTAGCGTAACTATTCGATTGTGCTTGTTTTGCTTTGTTTGTCTTTTGACTCTCATCCACACTTCTTTATACGTTTATACTAACTTAAGCAGTTGTAATGCATTCTGTTGTAGCCTTAGTATTTAACTATATTTCTAACCTTTGTCTATGTAATATGCTACGTAATCAAAGGGAAAGCTTATGAATATACCAAGCGGGAGCAGAGGCAGTCTAAGGCAGGCAGAATAGGCAGAGGCAGAATAATTTTTTAAGTTATGTAGGACAGCCTGGAGCTGTCTTATTTTTACCATGATTCGTAACTTGTGTTTAAATCAATAAAATACATAATTAACTACTTACTTATCAAAGAAATAAATACAGAAAAAGTTAATGTTTAATCGGACAATTCAAGTAATTAATACTAAACTTAACAAATACCAAAAAATTTAAGGTTTTTTAATTATAATCTATCAATATTTCAGGCATAAATACATAATTGTGTTGTTAATGCATTTATTGCATGAATTTTAATATTATTCAATGAATAGCGAGGTACGGAAACTCGGCTACCAAACTCTGAATACCTAAACGATGAAAACGAGGAAACGATAATAATATTACGAAGTTTCACCCGAAGTTGCAAACGAAGTCGCAAGACAAACTAAACTGGACTCATCCCAATACAATTTTATTTTATTTTTTCGAATATTTTAAAAACGTATTTTCGCGCGGTTCGGTGTTTTTATCACTTTTTTCAATTAGTGAAGCGAGCGATGAGTTGGTAGATTCGTTTTATTTTTGTTTCGGACCATTAAAGTGGCTGATGAATTTGTGTCTAAAGTTTAGTTTTAATATGATTTTTATTTGTAATTTTATTAACCCTTTATTATATTTCGTTTCATACATTATCTGGTAGATACATGTCAGGAAAGTTGAGCGTACTATTTATTAAAAGCGTATTCAAAAACGTATTAGCATGGTTGTAAATTAATTATTTAATTTATTTTAATCGACAGATGCGTGTATAACGCGATAACAAGACGATGTCATAGGGTTTAAGATATTGATTATTGGTTAAGGTATTGGTATATAAGGCCCATTAAAGCTCGCCAACACAGCCCGAGCTTTTAAAGCTTTCGAGATTTCATTACGAAAAATATTTATGTAAAAGTTAACTCGTCGAAGTTTTTTAAGTATTGTTCACTGAATTATAAGTGTCAGGACACTTATCACTTTAATAGCTAATAAATTAGTTTAATTTGTGTGTGGTGTGTCATTTCGTATGTTACAGTAATTTCGTTCAATTGTTAAAAAGCCTTTGTTAATGTCACATTAAAGCGTTTTATTTTTTAAACTATAACTGAAATACATCAACACGACTGCAAGGTATCAACATAGATATAATAATATCTAGAATATTAATGTTACATTTTTACGTAATTTTAAACCATGAAAAGTACACAAAAACATGATGAATCTCAATAATGACTTGAGTAATTTTAATCTGCCATAAAGCCCCATTATGTTTGAAGCGCTTCAAAGATTCCTTAGTCAAGTGTCAGTGAACGATAAAAAATAATGCAAATTCACTCCATCCCGAAATAATGTCCGATCGTTTCATAGATAAGAGACTTTCTTAGGCCTTTTATGTACCAGCGATTGTAAGTCGTTCTTCAGTGATTGCAATTTAAGAAAACGGAGCAACCTTTGTGTTACAACTGGAGAATGATTATCATCATATTATATTGTTAAATGTTCTGCACTTCATTTCACCTTAAATACACGTTACTTTTGAATAAGGATTTTTATTAATTCAAAAATAAAATTATTATTGTGATTAAAACAGATGTATATGTCTTGGCACTGTTGAATACTATTTACCTGTATTAATACAAAAAAATAGATTACATTAGTGGTAATAAAAAATATTAAAATTTCTAAAAAAAATATAACATCAGGAAAGCACAGAATATGTATATAGATGAATGCACAGAATCCATAGACTTTTTACAATTAATATCGAAGGAGGATTTTGTCAAGTGTAATATTAAATATTAAAAATGAGACATTCTCTTAATAACTATAAACTAATATTTATTATGTACGATGAAACGACTGGTACAAAGTCAGCCTTTATCTATAAACGACATTACCCTTACTTAGAAAAGCGATTCAGGTCCTCGTTTAAATTCTTTTTTCTCGTTTTAACCGTGAACACATTATTCTGAGAATTTATATTGATATTGCCGGTTTAATGTTTGCGAAATTAAGTGAATTTTTATAATTTTTTTCGGTGAAAGTGTCGTGGTTTGATAACGTTGTCGTGTTTTATCGTCGCGGCTTTATTTTTCAATTTAACGTAGACCGTTTAAATGGCAACACTTGTCTCAGTATTACGGTGACGTCGAAATTTTTAACGATGTTTGATTTATTTTTGGAACTTTCAATATATTTTGTAAATTAATGAATCATTTGAAAAAAATGTTGAGGTTCATATATCAAATAGAATTACAACAATTCTACAATAAACATACATTGATTGACATCTTGTATTTAAACAAAAGATTCTTTTTAATTAATAGGCGAACATCATATAAATTACCTCACGTACAAACACGATTTACTTTGAGATTACAATATTAAGGTACATAATTACTTGGTACATAACGTATTATTATAATTGGAAATCTATTACATCTAAAAACAGTCCAAGAAAAATGCCAAAATTATTTGTACTCCTATTTATTTTACCTTTGATAACATGAATTCGATAACAACGCCAAACACAATCAACTCTTCTCTCAAAACACTTGTTAAAGGTTTAAGTCAAATATTATTCCTTGTATATAAAGCTATTAATCATTGGCAAAATAAAGACGGTATTATTACAGGAAATTGGTAAAGTTGATTGAGAAACGCGCCTATTGAAAGACAAGATGAGGTTCCGAGATAACGGGTAATGAGCCTTTGAAATTACAAAATCTAATTCAGCTTTGGTTTAATTACATTCTATATAAAGAAAAAATATGTTGCTAAGCGCAAAACTCGAAAAATGCTGGATCTATTAAGTTTTTTTTTATTTAGTCGTGGAATTCTGAGAAAGTGGTCTGTGGTGAGAAAAATTGCATGGAAACGAAAAAAAAAACAACAGGTTTATTCCGGAAAAGCCATCGACGGTCTTTAGGGGGGGGGGGGGCATAGTAAAGTCATAAGTATTCCATACGTATGTATGTAGCTACTAAAAAGGCAAGGTAGGGTAGACTCAATTTCCGCACTTAGACGCGTAGTCGGTCCGTTGTGCGTAGAAGCCCTGGCTAATTCAGCAAGCCCAACTCCTTCCAGAAGCACAGAAGTCTCCCGGGCACTTCACAAAGGCATGGCATATTCAGGTTAAACGAAGTTCACAGGGACAGTTTTAAATAAAATGGACAGTTAAAGCTTGTTAGCGCTCAATTAAATCCTGGTAATGGTTGTTATCATCATCATCATCAATAGCTAAACAGCCCTTTGTGGGCCTATTGGGTGGACCAAACATTCTTCGACGAATTTTCTGCTCTAAAATAAGGAAAAAAATCTCGCAGTTCTTGCTAAGGGTTATAATAGTCAATAAGCCTGTTGAATAGGGCTTGAATCTTGTACTGTTACCACTGTTGTCGTCGTTTTGAAAGCCCCTTATATTACCATTCTGTTTTAAACGTCATCAGCTGATTACACACATGGCAGAGAAGAAATCTTTACGTAACGTATCATCTGGTATCAGAGAAGAGACCATTTGAAAGAATGTCAACCAGACAGACCGAGAGATTTCTTGCGATATTTCTCTAGTTAAGTTAAACAACAAATGCGAATACTTAAAGTTTCCTTCATAATATGATAGCCAGTCGAGTAAAACAAAGTTTTATAACTAAAAGCAGTTAGGTTTAGTTTTGGAACCGTAGTTGGTAGTAGTTTACTGAAACGTGCAAGTTTACAGGAACGACGAATTGATTATAGGAATTCAATTGGTATTTGAAATAATCTTTATTTCTTTGATTATTATTGAAGCTTATAAATGTGTTAAAGTCATACCGGCGAATGACGCGGTGGGTGCAAAAAATTACAACCCTTCTGTAAACACTTGTAAATGTAATGGAAGACGCTTGCTGTAGCAGTCACAGGGTCTGTTGGTAGAATTCTAACGCGACCGCAAGTCACACCAATAGTGACGTGATTGGTGGGGGAGACTAACTAAACAGTAGGACTGTTTTAGCGAGTCCTATACTCTGTGCTGAAATGCATTTCATATACATAATACATAAGTTGGACACTACTTCGGAGACGCCTACCATGCGGATAAGAGGACATCCTACATTTTCTAAGTATATGTATTTTGCGAAGCTGTATTTTATATTTTATGAAGTAAGAACATTTCAGCGGGTTCTCTAAAGATCTATGTTTTTTGGTGAAACTAAGTTTAGTTTAGTATATTCATGTATATAACGTTTCAATATTATATTTTTATATTATATTATGTGTACCTCTTTGCACAACTAGATGTTTATTTAAAAAAAAAAGTCTACGATTGGGTCCTCATTGTTGTATAATAGGGAAATCATTTTTAAAAATAATCCAGTAGTTTTTGAGCTGAAAAATAATAAAATTACGAACTAAAACGTGTAAACTCAGCTATCATAATCGTTTGTCTGTAAAATAATCTCGATTTTGTTAATAGTACAATTTACAAAGGACCGAATTGATAGATCTACTCAATACCGTTCGAATGGAAAAAAATGATGACCATTACTGAAGCATTCCATGCCAGTTAGTTTATTTGCACGTCAACCTTGTCAATATATTGTTATATGTCAGACGCAGCCGTGCATAGCGAAACTATTCTTTTGATAAATTGAAACGTATGGATTAATAAACGGATGAGGAAGTAGACATTTAAAAAAATAAAATAATGTAAATCAGTGGCGCTTCAACATTCTTAGGTCTGGGTCTTAAACTGCTCTATACTGCTTGGCCTTAGTATATATATATGTGTGTTAATGATTTAATTATGTTCGACGTCCTGGTGGATAGAAAAACTGTGCACAGTTTGTGTTTCCACCACATCAACTTCCTTTATATTAAGAACACTTATACAACAATAAATAAATAAATAAAATAAAATAAATAAATATGTTCCATGATCATTTGTCAATCTAATAGGTTAGTAGGTGATCAGCCTCCTGTGCCTGATCCTCACGATGTATTCCTTCACTGTTCGAGCGAATGTTATATGCGCACTTAGAAAGTCCATTAGTTGGTTGGGAATCGCACCTACGACCTCATGGATGTGAGTTGTACGCTGAAAGCACTAGGCTAATCGCTTCATAATATCTCTTAACATTTTTATAAGAAGTTAAAATCCTTAGCAAAATATTCTTCGTTTTCCTTTCCTGACTTTCGATATAGGGTTTAGGGCATATTTCACTCTTATTGACCCCGCTTTATACAGAGTGAAAATGTTACTTATAGTAAATATTTTTGTGTTTTCGTATATAGCTCGGTACAATTTACAATAAATTATTAACCAAAAGGCAATTAACTTACGTTCGTGGTCTGGTCGGTCGTAGGTGGATCTCAGCATGCCTGTAACAAGAGAGAATACACTTCATGTCAAGTTTCTTACAAATAACGCAATAAAAGTCTATGTGCACCGCTTAAATTTCTCCTTTAGAGGTCTCATTTTATACATGTGTCTTTATTGAGACATCACGGAACATTACGATCTAGTCTAACTTAAGATAATAATAGATATAATTAAAAAGGGTTTAAATTTCTCTTCATGATAACATTATTTGTTCACCACACCACTAAACTTACAAATAATTTGAAGAGGTCTAAAAAGTGAGGGAATTATTCAATTGAATCGAAATATTAGCGTTTTTAATTCATTTAAAAGGACTAAAATTAGGTTTGATGAATCCCAAATAATATTAGGTTTCTCTATAAAAGTATTTTGTACTGAGAAATATTTAATCGTAAAAAAATTTTATACGTCAGATATAACTGTACCAACGATTTTTCATCTCATATTTAACATAGTATGAAAGTACTAAAGGTTAGTTAAATTGGTTGGAATTTTTTGACACATAAATTATTCCTATTAACAAGGCTTTGTAATAAAAATATTTCAAAGAAATGAATTCGTATGTCCAATGTAACTTACTCGATTTAATAAATTGAATAGTTTGACACAAAACTGATTAATTAACGAGGTATTTTTCGTTTATGACCTCAGTACTCATTGCAGGAAGCCAATTAGTTTGCTTAGCGGGGTGTATCAAATATTGCGTTGTCATGGAAACCGGTATGTGCTAATTGCCAAACGTCGGCCTAGGGCTCTGTTTCTCCCGCATTTTGTAACGTTTAGCACCTTCGAATGTAATATCGGGCACAATAGTGGTTTTGATTGGAAAATATTATTACTCACACTCACTTCGCTGGCTCTGCGAAATCAAGTGTCTTCCGAAATAACTAAACTAAAGTTATTTATAAAAACAAACCATCAACAAATATCAGTAACATTAACTAAATATATATTATATCTGTAAAGAAAGAAATTTGAATATTCCAAAGTAACTGAACCTGTTTTGATTTTTGAATTTGAATTTGACTGTTTGTGTGTCCTTTTTGAAGTCTCTTCAAAACTGATACCTCCGAACGAAATATTTTTAGAAGTACTTTGATATAATAAATATAATTTTTCTACAGTTTTCTCATGTATATAACTTAAAAAAGTGTTTTCGCTACAGCAATAAAATATTTATATTTAAAAGCGTGTATTCGCGATTGTACACATTACTCAGTGTGGCCAATTGGTCGTAATATTTCAGACAAACCATCAACGAAATCCCGACTTGGAACATTTAAAAATATAGTTGATAGTACAATTTTATTTCAAGTATGTAATAAAATAGTTTGGAGTGTTATTTCCTTTTGTATGTTTAATATTAGGTAGATTATATATTCAGTTAGGCAGAAGGTCCACCCGATAATAAGTGATACTGCCCATCGATGCTCACAAATTGCGAGTACGTTGCCGGCCGTTTAAAAATTGGTGTTATTTTTATAAGTTAGTTAGTTGTTTTTATATATCTTAGTTAGTTGTCTTTTGAATTACGTTAAAAGTATGACTTCTTAACATATTTATGTTTATTGGCTTAGTGGTACATGGTTAAACACGCCAAAAAAACAATGATTTTTATGATATTCTATACAGAAATATATCAAATAACCGTAAAATGTATTTTTGATACTTTCTTAGAATTATAAGCAATGCGATGAAGAATATTTAGGATGCGTTTATCGACGTATCTGTAGTATGATAATTAACAAAAGATTATATTATTTCTCATTATATTCAGTCGCCTAATGGCTCCAGCGTGCGACTATGAGAGTCCTAAGAGGTCGTAGGTCCGATCCCAGTTATGCTCCAATGGACTATGTGCGCATTTAACATTCGCTCGAACGGTGATGAAAAGCATCGTGAGGAATCCAGCATGATGATGAAATGATAATGAAACAGATAAATAAATCTAACGCCCAGATCTAAAAAAAAAGTTGAAGCGCACTGGGCTGTATTTTTAAATATTTTTTCACATCAATAGGAAGGATTTGGAACATATTATCCAACTTCAAACAAATAATAATATTCTGGTCTATTTTTAAACATCGCAGCTGTCTTTATAGATAATTAATTTGTAAAATGATAAAACCTTATCGTTTTTACGAATCCGAAACAGGATTTTCCGCAAGAAATATGGATTTATAATAAAAATATTCGTGAAATGCGGTCGGAGATGTTTTTATTAGAACTTTATTGGAATCAGAATAAATATAGACTAACAATCCTAAAGTTGCCTCGAGCTTTCCTTACAATGTTTCCTTTGCAAATAATCACAAAAATACTCCTCTTTTCTACATATATTTTCTTAACCGATTATAAGAGGATTTTCTTTGAGGTTATGAATAATCATTTCTTACAAACTTTAAGAAAGCTTGATAGAAACTTTTAAAATTGCTTTTTCAACTATTGATCCGATGTTTCCAGTTGTTTACAAGCATCAGTAAAAAATTGTGAGTCTGTGTCATGCCATTTACAGATAGCGCTGAAATCTACAAAAAAATATACACAACATAATCTAACATACATGTATACTAAAATTAGGAAGACGTAAAATTCTGTAGGGGATAATCTCTGGATTTAATGAACAGATTTGAAAATTATGGTACCAATTCACGTTGTGAGTTATATATTTACTCAAAAAATAATTCGTGTTAGCTGGATTTGCAATGTATGTTGAAAAAAAACCGATCGAACGAAAAGGTTTGTTACGAACGCTGCCTTAATGATGGGATATATATTATTGATTTCCAGAGAAAAGTTGTAGAGCTCGATAATGCCAACAAAAACTGTGACAGCGTATGTCTAACCTAAAGAAGTTCTAGAGATAAACTCGTGTCAAAAAGCAGGAGGAGTCGTGATCTGGACTACTACGTCCTATAAAGAAGTTTTATTTTTTGTATAGTAATCGTTTAAATGAAAGCCAATCAATATTAGTCATAGTGTTGTCTTTTGTTAACATAGCTTTTACACATTGAAAGAAAACACTTTTTAACCGGATTGAAGCTATGTATTATTATACAGTTACAGTTTAAATATTCAAATGTGGTCGTATAAAAGCTTAGTCAACACAGGGCACTTGAAAATAACTAATTACAACATTAAAGTAAGTGAATGCAAATGGCGGTGTTCAATGGCCGGGACATGTCAGGTTTTATACAAAGCGGGACAAATGGTCAAATAAATGGGTCAGGCGCGGACAATCAAAGACCACAGTTGAGGTCTTTGGTATGATCGACTTTGGCAATATATTTGACAAATATCTTCTTTTGTAATATTAGCTAATGGTACCTAGAAAAACTATTTAAAATTAGAATTGTCTATTTGTTTTATCTCCAATAAAAAATCTGACGATTAATAAACAATTATAAAACATACCACTCAACGTATAATCAACATATCGTGCGAAGAAGCATTTTTTTTTAAATATACAATATGTTGAGCGTTGCAGTATGTAACCAACAAATATATTTGGTCGTTAAACGTTTAAATTGGACGCATTGTAATAATGTTTCCGAAGTATAAGCTGTAGGCATACACTCTGGTAACACTGTACTGTTATGTTGCTTTAACACAGAAGCAATGGCATTGTGTTCAAATATTGCTACTAATTAGCAAGCTTTTTTTACTTACATGGATAAAAATAATTCTCATCTTTCCTTTGTAGCGAGTCCATCATTTCTTCATACCATAAGACGCAGACTTTACCGTGTCTATGGTACCTTAATAACGTCGATTATAACCGACACCGTCAGAGGCGAACGTCCGGCAATAAATTACAATTGTGACGACAAAACGCGTCGTGCGCTCAAGTCGTGAACGGGCGCACACGCTGCCTGTCACGATATCGAACGATAGAATAGATATTCGCCGCCAAAGACATATTATGGACTAAAAAATGGATTTATTCCACTCCCAATGTTATTACTTAAATGGGTTATAGTGTGTGTTAATGTTTAGTTACGTTCAACGTGTCGAATAAAGAACATAGACAAACTATAATCAGCACAAGACAGTGTTTGTCACAATTTTCTAGTATTTCAAGCTGGAAGCTTATGAAACTTAAAGATTACGTATTCCTTTCATTATTTAATATACTATTTAGTTAATGTGTAGTATATAAGTATTAAAGAATTGCTTTGCTTTGTTCCAATAGTCTAAGTAAGTATCGTTTGTTAGTGTATTTTTTTCTACTAACGTCCAATAAATTTTGTAGTAAAAAAGTATAAGTTCTAACGCTATACATAAGTACATACACGTTTTTTTCTCTCTCATAGTGGTTGCTTGGAAGAGATCGCTCGAAAGCGATAAGGTCGACAGTGGCCCTCGTTTTTAATTATTTATTTTAATTGTACTATTGTATTACAAAGTGTTAATAAATAATTATAAAACTTGATAGTTTTGTAATAACCTTAAACTGAGCAGGTATATTATATAAATATGTCTTCCATAGGATACATTGAATAAATAATTTCAACCCTAAAAACCTGAACTCTTAAGCCTTATATAATAAAATATAACCCTGCAACGGTGAATCCAAATATGGTCGCGATCCTTGAACACACTTGCCATACATGGCCCAGACCACCCATTTTACGGTTATGTCATCTTTTTACTGAGTAACTCAACGTTATAATCTAACCCTCATTATTCTGAAATTTATATAATATCATAGTTTTTATTGAAAAAAGAAATGTGTATGTAGGTTTTATGTTAGAAATTATCGTATTTTTATACTTTAATTTATTTTAATCATAGTTTAAGTATAACAATATACAAGATACAACGTAATTGCCAATGTTTCGAATTTATCTACAATACAATTTATGAAGAAATGATGTAGACATTTTCCATCTTACCGACGAGGGTATGAAGGAATATTTTAGGAAGCGGGAAACTTTGACTTTGCTTAGTTCTTTTTTTTTCTTTAAAATATTAACTTGTAAGTAGTGTTTAATTTCATGGTTATTTATATTTATAACTATGAATAAGTTATGATTTCCGTTGTGTATGTTTTGTTTAAGTAATAACTAATGTTTAAGTTTTGGTTTTTATATTGTCTAAATGTTTTCTTTTATTATATGGATATGTGTGGTTGTAAGATTATTTATAAATAAATAAACGATTTACCTTAGTCAAAGAATGGAGGTAATTATAATTGAAAAATCGTTTTTAAAATTATATTTATCTGGGCCAGTAAACTATGTATTAAATACTATTAGGGATAAGATAGCTTTATTATATTCATATTTTATTTATCCATAAAATCACACGATTTCTTAATTTGCTTTTATCATCAACTACAACTATATAAAGGACACATAACACGGATCAAAACTGGAAAATTAATCACAGATTGCATACAGATTCGTATCAGTCACTTATAACCAAAAAAGGGTACCAGTACTTGGCCGGCGCTTGTCCAATTAAACGAAAAAACGTTGCATAAGATGCGTGGGCGCATGAGTCATTTGTAAAGTGTAATGGATACGCGTGATTAATTTTATTGAACGATGAATGCCATTAATATTGATAGCAATTCACGTTTAATTGGATTTGAATAGAACTAGAGGTTTTATAATTATTTCAAATAATTTATATTTGATCTACCAGCCATTTATATGAATACAAATTCAAATACAATTCTAAAAAATAGTATTATGAATAACTGTAAAAAATACCAGTTATCACGACTATTAGGTACTATTATACAACATTACTACTATTTTGTAGTAGGCTTTAGGGAATTAATGTCACTAGTGCAGAGTTGGCCTAGTGGCTTCAGCGTGCGACTCTCATCTCTGAGGTCGTAGGTTCAATCCCATGCTGAACACCAATGGACTTTCTTTCTATGTGCCCAGTTAACATTCGCTCGAACGGTGAAGGAGAACATCGTGAGGAAACCGGCTTGCCTTAGACCCAAAAAGTCGACATGTGTTAGGCACAAGAGGTTGATCACCTACTTGCCTATTACATTAACAAATGATCATGAAACAGATTCAGAAATCTGAGGCCCAGACCTAAAAAGGTTGTAGCGGCATTGATTTATTTATTATTATACTGTCACTGTCAAAGTCATCTGAGTAATGTCAGAATCATAATGCCACTGTCTTTATTAAATTTTCATTATTATTATTACTTTTCCTCACACCATAACCACCTGTGATTTGAAACAATATGTCGAAAATCGTCAACAGATGTCCGCAATTTCTCAAGTATAATTTATATGCAATAAAGTTATCTTCACTCTGTTTGCAATTAAGTTCACAATTTAATGAAAGGTTTCCGATAGCTGTACATGGTGCTGGCCTCTCGTAATTATTGTGCAACATATTTGGATATCGTAATTAAAAGCTTTTCAGATTTTTATGACCTTAGTAACTTTACTTATTTCTAGTTAGTCATACTGTTATATATAATATAAAAATCACTTCTGAAATATAATATATATATTTATAATATATTCTAGCACCCCTATAGTGTAATCTATAAAATCTCTAATCGATTTTTTTATATCCAATTAAAACCCTAAAACGCCATCAAGCCTTACTATCGACCGGTTTAGTTAAAGTTAGATCCACCTGATACAGTCCGTCACTCCCAATGATTTACGAGCTGGGGTGACGACGCGTACATTTTTTGCAACAACTTTACAAATACGCCTTGCGTAAAGGAGATTGCCTAGAGATTATGATCCCATTGAACCCTTTTCTAGCATCCCTTATCAAAGAATAAGAAACGTATGCCGCCATTGTGATTTGCAAACACAAAGCGTGGTAAAAGTATAACAAAAATTGAACATACCGAAGCCCATGTTAAATTCACACTATAAATAGGTACTGATTGAACAGATATACAGTACAATTGTAGTGAACTAAGAGGCAAATGGTGGTCCATGCTCCATATAAGGCAGGGCTTGCTTCCATACGTGGCCGGAATGGCTGTACCTACCAAATAAGTAATCTCGAGACAGCCCGTAGCGAACGGGTTAGTTTCGAAATGCGAAAGTGCCTGTTTTTGTTTGTATTTATTGTAAAAATACACTTATGGTAATATTATTTATGGTGCTGTCAGCTGGCTAGGCTCGGTAAGGGATTTATAGCTTTAGAAGATTGTTAAATAATTTTTATGCTTAGATAAATAATAAGTTATATGTAAATGGTGTGACTGTCATTTGTTTCGAAAGGTACTTAATGAACCATGGTTACTCTCTAATTTGTGTCAGGAGTCATATTTATTCATCGGGAAAAACAGTAGCTTGATATGGCCAAATGAATGTCAATATAAAAGTGTATTTTATTTCCCGAAATGAAATATGGACATTGTTCTGTGATGGGATAATCTTCCCTCTATTTCTGACAACCGCCGTCCATTTCTTTCATTATTGATTTCGACGCTTGCTTAAAAGAGAAAAATCATTTTGATGTTCAAATTAGAAGCACTATTCTTTTAAAATACTTATTTATAAGTTATCTTACATACAGATTATAAAAAGGAAAAGACAACACAGATTACATGAATAAACAAAATATACGAAACAGAAAAGATAAGTCAATTAAGTACTTGAACAGATAAAAAAGACACATTAAACTAACTAAAACTTAATATTTTAATGAACACGAAATTGTTACTACTGCTTAAAGTCTCCTCGCTAAAATAAATAATATTTTTGGGAAACGCGTCGAAACATTTAGCACGAATAACGTGTGGCACAGACAAGCGCAAAGATTTTTTCCACAGCACCTCATCGCGTACAAGTCATTTGTCTACGTCAGCCAGTGTGGCCCAGCTTTGCATTAGGCCCCGATAAGAGTTAAGTGAAACGAAAATACGTTAAGTAATAAATTACCACTTGGCTTTGCTTTAATTTAGCGTAAGTTAACTTTGTAAGCCATTAGAGATTCCAAAAAGAATAATTACGTTCGTTAAAAACAATCACCGTACAATTTTACTAGTTTCTGTGCCTCAAAAGATGCTGTTGAAGGAGAAGAAAAATAAGAAGGAGGCTGCCCATAGTATAGAAGTCTATAAAAGAAGTAACTAACAAAACAGAGCAAGGGAGTATCCATGCTCACTTTGATCGCATCGCTAACTAGATAAACTGGACAATCTTCTGACAACTGGTTGTCAAGATAAAAGGCTGTTTTTTTAAAGAACAGGGAGCCAACGGGCTCACCAAATGTTAAGTGGTACCATAGACATTCTCAGTGACAGAGTCTGCATTGCTAGTTTTAAAATTGGTACGCCCTTTTTTGGACTCTAAGTCAAATTGGTTTGGAAATACTACTCCGGGCAGCTGATTCCTTATGAGGATGAGGTCCAGGTGATACGGGTCGAATTTCGTATTCTACCTTGAGATCCGATGATGGAACTAATTGAGATATCACAAACAGAGCAGGAGGGACTTTATAGTTACGCGTACTTCAGCAATATGGTATACTTCGGTTGTAGTTTCATTTATATCATATGTTATATATCACCGAACTGAACGCAACATATTAATAGCTCGATGGTTGAAACATTAATTACAGATTCGAATAAAAAACTGCTTACATTGAAATATCACCTCATAGGATCCATGTACGATCGAAATTAATTAATGTGTCGCTGTGACCACGCACGCTGTGAAGCACGCGAAACGTCGGGAAAAATTTACAATTATGTAAAATAATTATAAGTTTATAATAATATAAATAGCTTCAATCCGTTAAAAAGTGTAATCTTTAATTAATGTTTATTAAAAAAAAATAGCTTCCAATATATACAACTCCACTGCGGTAACTACTTACATATACAACACGTAGATAGATAAAAACAACACAACGTTAAACAATAGATTAAAATATTTACAAAAAGACTAACTAGTTATGACTGTATTGGTTCTGACATGACACAAACCATTTGTCGGTGTAAATTAAAACGTATGTTTAAATATTAATATTAGCAAGATTTAGGAGAGTGATGTGACCAGATTGACTTGGGTGTTAGTTTCCTATGTCTTACAGTTAACGCTTTATAACTTCAGATCAGTAAGAAGAAATAAATAACGATTAGTCAAATACAAGATATTCTTATTACAATTCTACAGATTTAAAATAGTATCATCAAACGATTCGCATACCTCCCCATCTTATCGTTTATATCGCAGCTCCCTGGTGTATTTCACTTTCCAACCGCAATATAGTGATGAGTAATCTGTGCTTTTCTTTAGTATACATGTACTGTTACTTACTGTAACTGTACTGTACTATAAATGTATACTTTACTGTACAGCCACGGTACTGTTGTTATATGATTGCGGTTTATTAAGAGGTGTCTAATGAAACATAATAATTCTGAAGCTTGTTAAAGAGCTTTATTTATTCGGCTCGGTATTGGTTTGGGCTACATTGTGCTTATGTCCACAATGTATTTTTTTAAATATAGTGATTATAAAATGTGTAATAAATTATTAAAGTAAAAATAATTCTTAATCATAAAGCTCTCATACTAATTATTCAGACCTATATATTCTATATATAGCCAGCTTCCGCTAGACTCATACAGTAGAAAATATATTAAATAAACTTATTTATATGCTTTTTAAATAACTAATTCAATGAAAGTATAATAAACTGTACTTTTAGATTAGAGAACTTTTAGGCTACATATCTAAACGTTATAACGCAACGTCTCAATGTTGAGGTGCGATCGGAATACATTTGACAACTGCATTAACATCTCAAACGTGAGCTAAACTTGAATGTTTAATCCAAAGCCTAAATACAACCGCGTCCTCATTATTTCCGCGCAAACGATATTAAAACACGGCTTTCAAAAGTTTTGCTCAAAGCAAAAGTGAAAGTCAACAGATCTTATCGTAAACGCCCTGTCATTACATCGCACTTTTTATCGATAATGATCACGACACTTTTTAATAAATATGAATTGAATTAACAGTAATTGTTTCACACTTGTATGATTTAGTGATGTAATTGGTTATAAATATTAAATCATGTAGAATTTTTATATGCTAGTGACTGGCAATAAGACTTTCAACTACTTTTGTTACCATGGTTACGATGCTTTTTTCAACTATTGTGGAAAAAGTAGTGCGTTTTTAACAAGGCTCGTTGTATTGACATGACACAAATTCGAATTTCAAATTTGCCTGTATCTACCGAGGGATTTAACACGGCTGTGGGCACCTGCATATTACACCACAATGTATTTAAAAAATTGTCACGACATGGCTATCAAACTATCAAATCAACTTCCAGAAGTTATGGATCACTGTCATGTAATGCTTTCAAGGGTATGGTGATTTTTCATGGCAAGGTTTTATTGTGAGAGTATTTACCGTAAGTTTTGACAACAATTATAAATAGCTCAACTGTTCTTAATATTATAAAGTTTTTTCATGATTATTTTTATATGGCTGAGTGTTTGTGCGTTTTTTTCAATAAATACTCAATCTGAATATACACATAATTTATTATTATTGGTTTGTTTTTTACCATATATATTTTATCTGTATCCGGAATGTGCGTCCTCTTATCACCTTCATGGACGTTAATAAACAAAGTTGTCAACTTCTTTGATCAATCTCGCAATCGTCTTGAAGCTTATCCTTGTATTAATTCCGTCGAAATACCGTAATTACATGTTCAAAGGCAAATTCAGGCGTACGATAATGAACCATATTCGTTGAGGTATATAAACGAGTTCAGGATGACGAGGATTTTTGGTATGTATGATCAGATGCTGATTGTGCCGAGCCCCTTTGGAATCATATTTTAATATTGTGAAGGGCGTTTCGCTAGATTAAATCGGAATTGAGGAATTCGGTTTCGGAAGAATGAGTGATGCTTCAACGTGTAGGAGATTGCTGTGGCTTCATGCCTAACGTACATTTTAAGGATTTAATCACAGGAAATTCCAATTATAAATTATTTTCTTTTAAATTATATCCATATGTAGTTTTAGTTAGAGAGTAACAAGTCAGTCCTCGTTCCTAAGTTAGTATTGATTGGTAAACAAAACAAAAAAGAATCAAACTATTTTTTTCAATGTTTTTTACGTTGTTCGCCCCATGCATCTCTCTCTTTTCCAATCTCTCAGTTTGGGTCTCGCCAAATATATCTGACGGACTGCAAAACCTCAGCAAGCCCAATAGCAGCAAAAGTGTTGTTCTACTGAACACGGAGCCGATTACGATGAAATCGAAATTCGGTCTTTGATAAATTAGACTAGATATTCTAGAATATACTATAGTATAAACAACAACAATCACTCTTCTAGTACGTATTATAGATTCAAAAAATCTTTTCTTTTTACCGGAAATTGTATTCGTTATAGCAACGGGTCAATATGGGGCGTCGGAACTTAATAATAATAAATTAACTAATAATACAAGAATAAAAAGCACTGTAAGATTAACTATTTTTAAAAAAGTATTTTATATGAACCGTTATAAACGCTTTCAACAATTGTTTTAATAGAAAAAAATAAACAGCTCAAAACTTTGGCTTAGCGTTAGCCGGAAACGCTTTTCATATTAACCTTAAGATTTGCTAATTACCGCCGCCGGTAAAATTAACCGTCCTACTTACTACTTATAAGCTATTGTTTTAAGCTTTTTCTGCGCATTTCTCTGAGTGTCATTAGGAACTTTGATGTCAGATTTTTTTTATTTATATTTTAAATTTAAATTAATTGTTTAAACTATAAACAATATGTTGTGTCAATTATTATCTGAAATATAGAAAGATGATGGAGGATGTGTAGAAATTTATTTTCTAATACCACCACTGTCTTATTCTTACGATTTTCTCATTCTTAAAAAAGCATTATAAATAATAAAAGTACTTAAAAATATCCGTAAATGTACCTGGCTGAATCACCAGATGGAATAACAAAAAATGAGGTGGATTTTACTCTAACAAATGAACCAAAAAAAAAGAAACATAGAAGTTCTACTAGAGGAGGCCTTAGACATAACATAGTTTTAGTTGAATAATTATAAGATAAAAAAAGGTATTTAAGGCTGTTGGATATAAATGGGCTTTATTATTATTATTCTTAAAAAATCAATATAAATCAGTGGCGCTACAACCTTTTTACCTCAGATTGCTATATCTGGTTCATGATAATTTGTTAATGTAATAGGCAAGTGGGTGATCAGCCTCCTGTGCCTGGTGCACACGCCGTCGACTTTTTGGGTCTAAGACAAGCCGGTTTCCTCACGATGTTTTCCTTCTCAGTAAGTGCGCACATAGAAAGAAAGTCCATTGGTGCAAATCCAATCAAACCTACTACCTCAGGGTGAATATCACGCTGAAGTCACTAGCCCAACACACGGCTTCTCACTCTTAAGCCATCAAAATTAATATCCATAGACGTGGAATCCGTATTGATTTCGCAAATATTCTGGATAATTTAAAGCCTACGCATTATGCTGTCACAAGACTGACTTGATATAAACTTGTACGCGAGATAAATGGAATCTGTCAATATCTTTCATTAATGATTTTAAAAGCGTTGAGGGTGTACTACGCTGAGTCAGCGCGCACTTAATACAAATCCTGGTTTTGCGATTGAAATGTAATTTTCTTGAGGGATGAGTATAATGGATCCGCGATAATTTTATATTTATGGGTAAAATACACTTAATGGATTCTTAATTCGTATACCATTTAAAGTTACTCTTGCGTTTATTAAAGGCTTTTTATACATATATATATACCCGGTGTTACAAAACTCATATTTTATAAAAATTAAAAATCTTAACCAACATATTTTCATATACATACATATGCTGATACAGAGTATTCTTATTGTGCAACAATTAACAAGTCACAAGGAAGAAACTGGTTATGTCGATATGTACATAAATGTTATAAAACAAAGGCTTTGTTTATTTATTTAAATTTGATCGATCATAATTTAGTCATCAAACCAAAATAACTAATTCAAAAAATTAAATTTCTCGTAATAAACTGAGAATCACATTAAGATAGTCACTTATATCGTTCGTCTAAATATGAAAAAGCCTCTTTATTATTAAAATAAACAACTTGAAGAGTAAAACAGCGAAAAAGGTCACATTCGTTAGAGGTATTAAGGTTGGAGCTAGAAAAAGCAATGACTCTTTTCACCTTGTCAGGCCACTTAAGCACTTAGCGACGTTACACTTGCGATAAAAATATATTAAAGACGATAAGACGACTAGCCTTCTGTTAAGTGAACAATTTTATTACATTTTGTATTAAATACCATTTATGAAGCTTTTCAATTTAAAAAATTATATACTGAACATTTTACATATTTATTTGCTAAGAAATTCTCAAGTATATACCATTTTATTTTCAGCGGTTATAGGTAAATTTAACGCTGAAAGGTCAGACATAGAGAGCCTATCTAAGATCGAAATAGAAGCAGTAAGGTGTTTGTGATAATAATACAACACCGCAAAGCAACTCCATGTCTCCATGTATAACCTGCCTGACCGTTTGCATTTGTTAGTTGCTCATCTCACATTAAAGTCTTTTCTATTTTCCACTCCCCTCGAAGTTTCGCCTGCGTTTAGGCATTTTATAAATCGTACTAACATCCGATTATTTTCAGTTTATCACCTTCACACTTAATTAGTCGAGGTAGCTACAGTGAGTATTGCTCAGCCAGTCTCTGAATAGCTGAGATTCTGGTGCAGGCCGAATCACCTGCAACTTTCAGGTATGCGCAAATGCATTTCCACGTCAGATATAAAAAAGGCGAGACGGTTCAATAAAAAGATTTATGATAATTCTTATTTAACTTTGATAGACTCATAATAGTAATAATATTATAGCAGAACACGAGTTGTTTTTTTTTTATTTTTAAACCATTATACAATATCATGAACGAAGTACAAAGTTAAAACCGAAACCCATTAAAACTCGATAAACGGAATTGGTTTTATCTATTTTTTCAATAGCACTTAAACGGGGTTATTAGCCGGCGCTACCCGTGCCAGGCACCTCTTGTGTACCTTTGCTGTGTGCCCCAACTCTGCCCCAAGCCCCCGACGCTGTGGGAAGCATTGTCTTGTACTTTTGATTGCTTTTTCATAATTTTATCGCGTCTAGCCAATGCTTATCTTTGGGGCTTTCCTATCATTTCATTTCAGGTTGAAACACGGAAATGGGGAAGCTACGTGATTGACAGACTTCGTTTACTTAAATACCTTGCAATTCCTTGAAATACATAGTATATGTTTTGTTTGTTTAGCTCGTGTCCCGGATCACTAGTCTAAACCAACGGAGAACCGAAGAATTGTTCATTCTTTAAAAATATTTTGTCTAACTACGGGCCAGGTGACCATGGGTGGTGGTCTATCTATTAGCTTTTTGGGGGGTTTAAAATTATTAGTATCAATAAAATTATAAACTAAAATCACGTTGCAATAAATAATTAATATGCTGGCGACAAAAAAGTACATCATCATTTTCCCAGCCACACCTTAAACAAATATAAACCTTAATTTTACGTTATTATTAGTTAGGTGTATTTTTTCTATGAAATTATAAGGATTACGCCAGAATTTTTATGTAAATCCCTGACAAGGCGGACAGCCTACACCTGTGAATCCACAAGCAATTTGCATAATAGTGGTATAAAGTAGGTAACATCGTTTTCCTTTTGAATAAATGATAAAAGTTTTGATACTCCAATTTAATCGTAACATTAACATTGTTTAAGTATATTTATGATGAATTTCAATGGTAAAAACAAACGTATAGAAGTTTGAAGAATATGTTTTAGCCTCTATAAACATAATTGCATAAGGTTGTATAATATTTGTTCTTAATTTATGTGTTTGTGCCAGTTGTGCACACTCTGAAAAGAGCTCATCAGGAGGAAACCAGTATTAAGAAATCAACGAATGAAACATACATCTGAGTCATAAGGGTTATAGCATCAATTATTAATTTTATTTTTTATTAAACACAAGAATTTGTATCATAGTATCAAAACCTGTTTGAGCTATTTTTACAGGCGTTAATGTATTACACTCAGCAAGCAGGTAACAGCTGTCCAATCACACGAAAGCACGTTATTAGAGTACAGGGAAGCGTTGTTGTGTAGTGTTTTTTCAGCGTTCCCGATCATTGAATATTTAAGTAGCAACTACGCATTTATTGATTTGTACTCTTTTACTTAATGTCTACTATGTCGAGAAATGTTGCTAACATAGTCTAGCAATAATTCTAGTCTAAAGTACTATTAATAACTAATTTGGTAAACTATGCCAAAAATAATCTCGATTTATAAAAAATAAAAATAAAACACCTTTTGTATGGTAATCAAGGTTTATTTTTAGAAAAAAACATTCTAGTAATGATTATTTGCGTGAAACATTAAAATTAATATAATAATTGACTATAATGATCATACTCATAACGTAATTGTTTCCTCTGTTTTACTTTTTAAATATATAAATTTGCACGCCATTATGATTGGCAGGCTTGCAAATAAATTATTATTATAATAAATATTTTAGATTAAAAACTAAGGAGAATAATATACCAGTATTTTGAACCTACTTGCCAATAATAAAATTTTAAAACAAAAATAAATGGTTGGTATATCAAGGAATTATGTTGTTATCTAGAGGTATTAGGTACTTAAGTACTACATAGAACTTTTTGTACAGATTACGAATTATTATGTTTATATTATTTGTTATGTAACATTATCGTATATAATAGGGCTAGTGTTATATATATATGTAATACACTACACATATATTGTGAATAAATAAATAAATTATGGAGTAGAAACTATGCCTTAGAAAAACTCTCCAGTAACTGAAAATTTCACAGAGGATTTTTGCTTTCAATTTACAATGAGAATTAAAAATTAAATTATAATATCATATGAATACTGTGCGATTAGTAAGTCAATGTATTCGACTTGTGCTTTTAGTAAAGATGTAGGCCGAAGAAAAAAGCGGGCAAATCCTTGGTTGGTTTTGATTAAAAATCTTAAAAAGTCTAGTCTTAAAAAACGTAAAAGGAATTTAATTTACTCGGCTGGCTGTTAAAAAACGAAAGCTTATTAATTTTATGTGTATCTGCACATCAATATTAAAATTTTTGTACTTATAAAGTAATGAGGATTTCTTTAACGTTTTACAAAATTAATGATGTGATAGCTTTGAATTTTTGTTTTAAATTCATTGGTTGAAGAAGTAAAATGCGATTTGAATTAAAAATAAAAATTGTAATTTATATAGTTCAAATGCAAGTGTTATTATATCATAAGTATTTTCAAATTGTTGGACGAAAGAACCTGTCAAAATATGTTGCGTCCCGCAATAAATATAGAGCACCAATTTATTTTGATAGTTTTCCAATTAAAAGGTGTTATTTAGGCGATTTAAAAATGTTGATAGTTATTTACGGGTAGCAAATTTTTTATTCTGACATTTCAATTTTTTATATAATATAAATAATTGATGATTGGTTGCTTAGTAAAACCATTTAAACTATAGATAACTTCACGTAACCATGCGAGTTATTCGTCCGCATAGGTTTAAACAAATAGGTTTACTAAATTTATTAACTTATTTCTATTCATATACATATATAATAGATAGTAATGTAGTCGTTGAACCTGAACTGCTTAATTCCATCAATAAATGCTTGTTAAAATAAACCACTACGACCCTTTCTAGTTATCCCTAGCCTCAGATTTCTGTAACTGTTTCATGATCAGTTGTCAATCTTATAGGCAAGGTGAACAGCCATCTGTGCCAGACACGCGGTCTCAACTTTTTGGGTCTAATGATAATCGGCATACCAGCCAAACGATGTTTTCCTTCACCGGCCGAACGAATATTAAAGATACATATATACAGAAAGTTGTTTGGTACACAGCCGGGCATCGTACCTACGACCTCAGGAATTAAAGCCACCCGCTGAAGCCACTTGGCCAACACCTCTGTTTCATATTGAAACCGACGAAAACTTGATAAAGAAAAATTTCTCATAAATAATTACAACTGTTACTGATTGAACTTCCCTTCTGAGGTTAGCGTTTTAATATGGTCATTTATAAACACAGTAGCCTCAAAGGCCTACATGCATCTTGACCCATTAATACTCGGGAAGATTAAAGGCTAGGCCAGGCTTTACCAATAATTCCAATTACAATGCAAGCATTCGCTGTAATGAGTCACTAGCGCGATCCAATTCCCATTAATTGGGCCAAAGTACCTGCTACGTAGGAATACATTGTGGTTATTTAATATTTTTTTTAAATCAATGTTCTCTCTGTACAATGACACATTATGGTCTAGTCTAACTTAAGACCTATAAGTAATTTAAAAGTAACCTAATTTCCTTAAAAGGATATTTAACATAAGAAACTGTCCATGTTGCACTTCGATGTATTAAAAACATTGTTACACCAATTTTATTTAAACACCTTCCCAGTTATTAGTGCCGTGTAATGTTTTCGAGGGAAAGGTGATAATTTTTTTAAAACAAAGTTAATTTATAGTTTAGGAGATAACCATGAGTTTTGAAATCTATATGACTATTTTTATATGGCTGATTGTGCGGCTTTTAAATAATAAATCAATCTGAATGTATCTTTCTTTGCAAATAAACAATTTATTATGTAAAAATAACAATTTTTCTATTGATCAATGTTAGCCTAGTGGCTTCAGCGTGAGACTTTTATCCCTCAGGTCGTAGGTTCGGTCCCCGGCTGTGCACCAATGGACAATGACTATGTGCGCATTTCACATTCCCTCGAACTGTGAAGAAAAACAGCGTGAGGAACCCGGCTTGCCTTAGGCCAAAACAGTCTACGGTGTGCGTCAGGCACAGAAGACTGATTACCTACTTGCCTATTAGATTAAAAAAGGTTGTAGGGCCATTGATTTTTTTTTAACTTTTTCTATAAACAGTGTTTAAATTTTGGATTTAAAATTACGTGATTTTCATAAAAAACAACAACTAAAAACACAAACTGTCGTCTATCTATATTAATAATTCACATTTATAAAATAGTAATGAATTGGAACTGCTCTATCAAATGCATTATTGAGAAATATCGACGCGGACACAAGTCTATTTACTCTATGCCGAGCTATTTCTGAACTGGAACATTGTTTATGGAATTCTTAATACAGTTAGTCGAACAAGTGACATTTCGCGGTGAAACTATTGTCGTCGCAAAATGAATTGTATCTGTGAAATTGTAGCGAGCGTTTAATTTGTTTGATAGTTGTGAGTTATAACGATAGCCCTGTTTCTACGAGGAATTTCTACAAGTTTTATTTACAAATATATTATAGCAATTTTTTTAGTAATATACACGTTAGGTGGGCTGAATGTTCATACATAAAAAAACTCTTTCTGTTGATAGAATTTGATTTAATTATCCAGTATTGTCTTCGAGAGCGATACAATGATTATAGCGGTCTTAAAATTCGGAACCATTTTTATGTTACGATTTGTAAGCCTCAAAATAGGCTTTAGTTTCGACGGTTGTTACATTATTTTGAGTGTCTTTGATATACAGGTGTCCTTATAACGTTTAGTGTCATCGTACGGAGTCAGTTATATGCACATTAAGAAATGTACGAGTGAAAATGTGGATTGAACGCATGACTTACTGCCCTAATAGTATATTAAATATAGGTCAGTTGGTAAGTTGATACGATTAAATAAAATAGAGATAGCAATCTCTGTGCCGATGTTAACAAAGGCGCAACAAAAGTGACGCTAACAATACAGTCCTAGACAGTTATTACATTCTTGAATAATGGCGAACAATGTGGCGAACCGAATTTAATCAACGGCTAAGACCTAGCGGAGTTAATATCGCGTTTATTGCTTTTTGTGAATATGTCAACGGATATTATAATATGAATGTGGTTTTGTAAAGCCGTTCCAAATTCAAAAATATTTACACTTCCAAAAATCTGGGCGACTTTTTTTTTAGAAATTGAATTTCGCGGTTGGCCTTTACAGCTTAGCTAGGCGGTAATGGGCATTTTCCCGCGACTATCGCAAGGGCGTCTCCTGCGAGACTCGGAACTCGACTTGGGCGTCGCGCAGTGGTCAATAGCCTGAAGAGCAGACTGGATCCGAACATTTAGCCATGCTTCTCATCCGTGTTTAAATAACATAAGGTTCAACTAAAGTAGTGTACTGCTGTACTCCTATTTTATTAAATATGCAATAGATCATAGTATCGCAGACTCGTTTTGGAGATATTAATATCTTCTATAAGCCTGTATCACTTTGATCTATTGTCCGTAATAGTTCCGCAGTGTACGTGATATAGGGATTTCTATTTGTATAATTTTCGTTATATTTAAATATTCTATATCCTATGAATAAGAAAGGATTCTAAGGGTCAAAATTTTATAAAACGTTCCAAAAGTTTTTGAGCCCGCTACAGCCTTTTAAGATCAGCCTCAGATTTCTGTACCTGTTTCATCATTACTTGTCAATCTTATAGGCATGTAAAAGTAAAGCTAATCACCAGCTTTCTGTGCTTGAGACACGCCTTTTTGGATTTAAGGCTTGGTTTCCTCACGATGTTTTCCTTCACCGTTCAAACGAATGTTAAATGCGCACATAGACAGAAAGTCCATTGCACAGGAGATCGAACCTACGACCTCGGGGATGAGAGTCGTACGCTAAAGCCACTAGGCCAACACTGTTCTATTTTTTGAAACAAAGATACATCAAACCATTGCTATTACACATGTCTCTTAAAAGTAGTATTTATGCCATCACATACAAAAATAAGTTTCAATTAACAAATACTACGTTATAAGGCTATATTTATTGATAAGCTAAAGTTGCCGCCCATATGTCCCACATATCCGTGTCTACAAATGATATCTTGTTAAATATTCATTACCAATACGTCCACCGCAACTCGTTGCACAATACCTCGTTAACTATTTACAGGTGCATTCTGCATACAGCTTAAGGTTCAGGTAAGATTTTAAGCAATTTTGCGCTTAATGATTTAAAAGACATAAATGGACGCAGAGCTGGTGATTTCTTCGAATAAGAATTGTGACACAGCGAGGTAATGCTGCTAGCTACACTGCCACTGGGACCAACTTTTTAAATATCTTTAAAATTTTAATTATTACTATGTAGGTTAAGAAAAGTGTAAATACTGTTTATTAGATTATCACTAAAGACATTAAATGTATAGTTTCACCGCTTTAATTAAAGTACTTATCTATCCCTTCTCATCACAGAGTAAATACAATTTGTCAGAGACGAAAGAGTACGTTACTTAGAGTTTTTATAAACTTAATCAATATTTTTAATCTGATATACTGGTCTTGCTTATGTTTAGAATATAATTATTATTGTGTTCACATTTATCAAGGATAATATGTTAATATTATATATTACATCGTTGGCTATATCTTGAGTATATTTGTTTTTTTAAAGCTAAAAAAATTTCTAATCTCTGCAGTAAATTAAGTAAAGAATTTAAATAAGCCGTCAAGATTTTTGCTCTGAGTAAGCGGTCCAAGTATTCAAACGGTTAAGCACCGTGTAAAGATTATAATTAACATACTAGATCAAAATTCCACGATATAAAATTCGCCATGCAAATCATCGATACCAATGAATCCCACCATTAGAATCTTTAGTACATGCATCACAATTCACAAGCATTTATGGAAGTAGGGCAGTGGTCGCAATTACGGAACACGACTGTTCGTCTGTGAGAGCGATAGCGCATACGATATGTGATCTTTAAGAATGTTCACTGTAACCTCCTTACAATATTTACTTTTTTAATATTACGGCAATTGTTTTATGCCAGTTTCAAGTATCTCTAATCATAATAGTCAGCCATTAACTAGTGGTGAGGAGTTTTAAGGAAGTCCTCGTTCGTAAATGTAAGTTTAGTGTATATACATTTGGCACAACCTTATACGTCTGGGCCTCAGATATCTGTATCTTCTCTTTTCTAATAAACAAGCAGGTGATCAGCCAACTCTGAATCACACACTTCGTCGACTATTTGCCTCTAATGCCGGTTTCCTCACGATGTTATGCTTAACGGTATGAACAACTGTTAAATGTGCACATAGAAAGTGTTTGGTCTTAATCGAATCTACGACCCCAGGGATCACAGTCGAACGCTGAAACCACTAGGTCAGCACTGCCTTATTATTCGTTACGTTAGTATGTATTAAGAACATTTCAAATCGTAGATAACCAGTCATATTCCGAGCGGCTTGATCCTTTGGCGTTGCGTAGAGATGTGGGGTCTCTCTGCATCTTCTGCCGCATTTATTTGTAGAAGTTGAGTCATCCTCTAACGTTAAGGCAGAATACAAAATACTAACTACTACTAGAATACAAATAAATAGGCTCCTTCGAGAAAAGTGTACTAATTCTCTTAAGGCCAGCAACGTAGTCGCGAGCCCTCGGGCATTGAGAGTTTCCATGGGCTGTATCACTTAACATCAGGTGAAACTCATGCCCATTTGCTCCTTCTTATATAAACGAAAACTAATAAAAGGCCTTCATTTCCCGAGAAACGTATTACATATTTCATCTGTTGAAGATTAAAAAGTCTTTCTGTTCTCTGTATATTCACAGAACAACTTCAATTGTGAACATTCAGAGTACATTGGTTTATTACATTAGCGAGCGTTACGCGATGTACTCAATTATCACGTAGACAACCGCCAGTTGACATCGCAATTAATTCGTTGGTACGCGAAATTAAATCTTGGAGACAAGAGCAGTATATTCTCACCTTGTAGTTAGTGAATGACTAAACAGGCTCCATATTTAATCCGCGCTGTATCGGTTTAATGTGCGGGAATACATGCATTATTCAGAACGCAGCAGAAACTTGGCGCAGTGTTCCGTTGCGCATAATGACGTCTGACTTGCCGCCATGACGGCGCTGCGCGGGAAAAATTGACAACTGACAGCTAATATGGGATATTATCAAAATCACGGCGAGGCAATTTTTTAAGTAAGTAAACATTTTTTTGTTAATGTTCAGAAAGAAAATGGCTATCCCAATCTGTTTTAAAACTAAAATCATTATTAATTGCATTAAAACTCACGAAATTAGCGTCGCGGTTACACGCTTATAACTATGTATTGGATAAGCAAATCAGTGAAGCTAATTGGGTCAACTTTGTTTAGCCAATTTCAAATAAAACCAAGAAAGCCATAGTTACGACTGGGACTTGGGCCAAGCAAAAACTGTTATAAAATCCATGTAATTCATGACTGACCTATATTTCCCAATCGATACATACAAAGTGAGCGAAATTCGGTGGCCATTTATGTAAAATATCAACAACCACAACGCTCGTACTGTGTGCTTTGGTTATTAAATTAGGTCAAATGTTTGATTATGACTAATTAGATATCGTTATTATCAATTAATAGTTAGCGCAACGAGCTCAACCACAAAACTGTTCTAGATTTTGATACATGAAAATGTATTGTTCTATGCAAAAATAGTCCAGGGCGCGTGGAAATATATATTGAAGAGATGCACTCTTGAATAAGAAACTTTTGTTAAATAAAGCACCGCATTACTCCCGATACAGACAAATAAACGGTCCAACTTGAAATTTCCAGTATTTCTTGAAATTCCGGCACGCTCGATCGCTCGCCTCCAGGGTCCGATAAATTAAGGTCAACAGGCAGACGGACACACGGTTTTTTACGGTCGATTCACCTGCAATCCACGTATTTAATTTAGCTATGAAGTTGCATCTCCCCTCTTCTGTAGACCACAGGGAAATCTAATGATTTAATGCCGTTATAAAAAAGTTGCGAGGATTTCGACGGTACCCTGGAGACTTAATTTCGATACTTTTTATGTGGCTTTTAGCGTTGGTCTGTCCCTTATACAGTTTTGTTAAAAATATAATACGTAAATATTAAAGATATCTTACCAATAACGAACGACAGATCAAAACTTGTACAACATTGCTCCAACGTAACTTAACTCGTTGAACTTAAACATGTACCGTGTCTGCTATATTTGTGTTGAATTCCGTACGCATTAACTGAATGAATACTGTCGCAACGTACTAACTCAATTTATTTAACGAATGCCATACATTAGCTCGCTTCAGAACAATTCAGTATAAGCTTTACCGCTTGCCAAGTTTGCGGGTATCTCCCGAAATGTCAACAGTCACGCCAGCGCGACCATTCGTCGTTCAGGCGCCGAGCGAAGCGGACGTCTCATATTTATGTTATTAATAAATATGTTAATATCTCAGGTAAGTAGCGGGATTCCATTATTCATCAAGGAAGGTAGCTTAGTTGACATAGCCATGGATAGCGGCCATGCAAATTCAATCCGGTGAGATACGACGGAAATTATCATAATTGTAAGTGAGGTTTTTGTTTCTATACCTGCGGGGGAAGTTTAATCCGAAGTTTGCGCGACACTTTTAGTTTTATATAAAGCCGTCATCGCGGTGCCATTTGCAATTCAGATCGTAGGAAAAGGCGGACTGGGATCCGTTGCGCTACAACTTTTGCTGTCTCGGATTTGTTTGAAAAATACACAGGTTTCGTCTTTTTCGGTCGCCGGCGCCGCCGCTTTTTAGAGTTACGTAAATTGAATTATCTTTGCTGTGTAAACGGGCAAAGTTTCGCCTCCAAATTAGCCACGTTTTAAATAATTTTTAAGGGAAATAGAAATAATCTGTAATGTAAACGTTTTGAAACTTGTGGTAGCGCGATGTTGCAAACGAATAGTAGACAATGTGGGGGAATATAACGACATAGATATGACAAACAAGGCGATAGTCATCATATTACCATACAAGCTTGTTTCCCAAAATAAAATATAAATAAAGTTCCATCCAAATAATTTCAGTGTAACGAGGGCAAAATAGCACGTCAAACGTTTATCGTCATGTCTTTACAGCGTCATCAGTAAATAGAGGCGTTAAAGTGGCCTCTCGTAAATATTATGTCGGATTGGAAAAGCCTACCGATCCGTTTTTATGTCGATCCGCTATTTATGACCGGGATGTAGGATCAGACATAAAACTGAAGATTTAAAAGTTGTAAATGCAATTTACTTTTAGATTTGAGGAGCCTTGCTACCACTGTATATTGGAGTTATCTGCAATTCGCTCACGTTGCGGATATGTATTGATGTTACATCGATACTTAGAAGTTTAAGAACTTTAAAATAAAGTAATTCTTGTGGTGCTTTAAGAGTAACACATCGCTGATCCTTACGACATTAAATTTAGCATATATATAAAAATGTACTTCTAAGTATTCCAAAGATCCATAATAATAGTTTTATTATAGAAGTATTAAAATAGTGCTACGAATTCCAACAAAATGTAGGGTGAGAAATGAAAAAAGGTCTTAATTTTGAGACCCGTCCGCCCTCGCTGCCAATCAGGGCGGGCGGGCGCGGTTCACTTGTTTCCGCTACGGGTTTCTTTGAGATTTCCGCATCTTGACGTGAACAAACTCGCTGCATTCATCACTTTCTTGGTGAAGACGTGCTATCTTATAGATGCGACATATTTCCTATATTTTTTTTGATGAATGTTCAAAATTTATAGTAAATGTTATTGAATTTTATTTTCAATATTACATGATTCTTAATACGAATAAAAAATGTGTGCATTTAACGTAAATCGTATCGTAAACATAAAATTAAATGTTTATATATCTCCTATTGTGTACTTTTGCTCAAAACTTACACATGCTGAGTATTAATTTTGTATATAATAAAGTAAAAAATATTGTTCAAAAGTTGAACTGTCTAGTTCTATATAAGTCTGTTGACTAGGCCGATATTGCGAATGTTTTAGCAAATGAAAGACGCCAAATCGCGGCTGAAAAAATACTTTCAACCTCCATACATTACTTACTGTTGACTCACACTTTCGGCGCCTCCTCAATACCTCTTACATATTTAACACTTTTATAAAAAGCCTTTTGACTGATAATGGAATTGAATCTATTTTTGTATGAGACTGTAAGAGCTTATATTATTTTTAACGTTACAAACTGAATTATTTTAATTGAAAGTAAGTACGAACCACCGAAGGTCCGCGTAACGCATTTAATTACTGTAAGTGTTCTGAAAAACATCTGTATTATAGGACACAGGCAGATTTGTATTTTAAAATATTGTTATTATTATTAGCAGTACACAATTTTGAGGAAATTTTTGTAGTTTTACGCAATTTTTTATTCATCTTAACCTCTTAGCGTCAAAAAAACACCAATTTCCACGACATTAAATTACATTTATCTGAATGAAATATTGAAAAGACTCGGTTGTAATTTTAGGAAAGTTACTACCAAAATCCAACTCAAAAGACTTAAACTTTGTCCCGAATCGAAGGTAAAGTCCAGAATTAGGCGAACATCAAAATACCTAACAAGTTGTTTTCAATACGGTTTTGTACCACCAAAGTTTTAATTGGTGGTTTAATACGTAGCTCGTTAATAACCGTACTGGAAAAATACACGATGGAATATTTGGTTTAAGAACGCACGAATATTTTATCCACATTGAACTTCAGCTTTTTTACATTTTTTTTTTATAAAATAGGGGGCAAACGGGCAGGAGGCTCACCTGATGTTAAGTGATACCGCCGCCCATGGACACTCTCAATGCCAGAGGGCTTGCGAGTGCGCTGCCGGCCTTTTAAGAATTTGTACGCTCTTTTCTTGAAGGACCCTAAGTCGAATTGGTTCGGAAACACCTCAGCGGGCAGCCGGGTCCACATAGCGGTGGTGCGCGGCAAAAATTGCCTTGAAAAACGCTCAGTCGTTCGGAACGTCGGACGTCGAGGTGATACGGGTGGAATTTTGTGTTTTGCCTCGACGTCCGATGCTGAAACTCAGCTGCAGGTATTAATCCGAACAACTCCTCTGAACACTCTCCATGGTAAATGCGGTAGAAGATGCAGAGTGACCCCACATCTCTACGCAACGCCAAAGGATCGAGCCGCTCGGAGAGGGATTGGTCATCGACGATTCGAACCGAGCATATTTTATCCACATTGAACTTCAGCTTTTTTACATCTGATATTATAAATAGATATTACGCTGAAAAACTTTTCGTTAAAGCAAACAAGTTTTTTTTTATAGAAACAGGGGCTTACGGAATGGAGGCTCATCTGATGTTAAGTGATACCGCCGCCCATTGACACTCTTGATGTCAGAGAGCTCGCAAGTGCCACATAATGGTAGTGCGCCGCAAAAGTGCCTTAAAAACGGGTAATATAAAAATATATCAATTAGCGGAATGCAAATCTGCTTTATAAACGTACATATTACGATTAAAAAAATGCGTTTTTTTCACTTGAATCAAAATTGCCAAAGCGTTCACGTTACAATTAAAATCCCGTATATCAAACGTTATGTTACTTAGAACTCCAACGAAAACCGTTTAACAAAATTATCCTCGTTTTGTGCAAATATTAAAGCCCTGATTGAGTTGAAAACTTGAGCTACGGGACTGCGGGAGGGAGGATGTTCTTTGATTAGTGCCGCGGCATTCTGGTGACGGTTGATTAGTTAATTGTTTAATCTGTAGGACAAGTTAGTATGTTCGACAACTTGAAGACGTTATGGTCGTCGATAGTAAGCGATTTGGGACTCGATACTACAAAACTTTCTAGAAGATTCTTTGAAATTTTTAACTCACCATATTAATCATCTTTTTCACAAGTAAACAAGCATAGCTCACCTGTAAATAAAGAAAAAAATACATTTAATTTATTAATTTAATCCATTTTTAAATTTACGGAGCCCGAAGATCTACTCGTTGGAGTATTTAGTACGACCTTTATCAAGACAGTTGTTTGATAATGGTATTCCTAAGCGATAGCCGACTAAATGTATCACATACTTTCATCATAATATAAGTAAAAATACAAAAGATTCATTATCATTGTTATAAATTTCAGATTAAGCTTGGAGCGGCGGCGTGTAATCGCAGTGTATGTAACGAGTCTTAATTTATGACGTAATTATTCGATATCAGAATTTGTGTGCGATAAAACAAGTAAATGGATTACTTAATAGGTTATGTATGGGACTTCCGTTTGTAGGTGTTTATTTATTACAAGGGTTGCTGTATTTATCACTACAACATTGAAGGTATGAACAATTTTAATGGATTTTATTGGTCCTACGAGACGGAATGTATAATATTAACATATAATATAATGTTTATTATATAATATTCGCACAAATCGAATGACAAAATAATGAATGCGCTTTGCCCTCACAGTCTTTATAGTAATTATAGTAATACTGTGTTAATTTATTTGTTTAAAGTTCGTTAACTTGTCTTTAAAATTAGATAATATGAAAAAAATGACCTTTCCCTTTTTGACAGGATTGACTTAGCCTTCAAGAAGATACATTCTACCTTTCACCAAGTAAGGAGCAGATAGTGTCATGTTATACAATAAAAAAGGAAAAAATATTTTCTTACAATTATAATAAAATAGTTAGCCCTTGAATAAACTAGACAGAGAATAATTACTTTGCCTTGTAAACCTAAAATGAAGGAAGCCTTTTACAACCACAACTTACAGCTTTATTGAGAATATAGAACTGTTTTTACTAGAAAAACACTTGTACAGAACATTATCACGACAAACATTTGTTAGTAAAATGGAATAACATCAAAATTACACCAACAAGGGGAGAGCCAGAAAGGATAAACACGATGAAAGGGTGCTATATCCGTAAAGAAAACACTTGAGAGTGAGTATGAGAATGGGGTCTATCGACATTTTTGTACTTTTTGTTACTGCAAATATGGGGAATATAATTATAATATTTATTTCTAATGTATAGTTAGCAATTACGCCGAAACATGTGAAGAATTTATTGATTATAAAACTGATTTTTTTATAGGATATAAACTAGAAAATATTAGATTTTTGTTCACGTTTTGAATGCTGAATTTATGCTATATTAAATATATGGCGTAAAGCAAAAACATTGTCAGTGACAACTTTACAAGTTTTAAAAGTAAAATTATATTTTCATAAATGTATTAATCACACTCAACCCATGGTACATAAAGGCTGACTATTATGTAAAAAAAAAACGTTTAGTTCGAGTACGATTACAAATACATGCATCAAGCCCACTAGTCATGTCAATCAAAATTTATAATAAACTACCTGAGACACTAAGAAATGAAAAAAAGATACACATATTTACAAACAAACTAAAAAAAACTTCTTATACGTAAATGTTATTATAGCGTTAATGAGTACCTAGAAGATAAAAATATAGCTTAATTTCATGATTATTAATCCCTAAATATTCAAAATTAAATAATAAAAAAAAATGTTATTCTATGTAATTGGTACTAGCCTGCATTACATTACTACATTTTTATAATAAAGGTCACTGTTTTATATGAGTTTCGAAATATTTATTTTATCAAGTAAAAGCCTAAATCCCAACAATAGCTGTAGCATTAATAAAACTTTGTGACTTAATTTTTTTATTTCAGCTTTGTTTTATTGACAGGGGCTGAGATGGGACAATTGAATATAATGACATTTCATTTTTCCCCGCGTCATACAAATAAATTAGATTTCTATTTGCCATTTTAACATTTTACTGTAAAAGTTTGTTAAGATTATACCATTTTCGGAAAAATAACTTGAAATATTTACTTAAAATTATTTTATATTTACTAAGCTGATGTTCGTAAGAAGCCATGAGCACTTGTACTTTTTATTCTTTATAAAAACCTAAGTTTTTCATGCGTTGGTATTTTAAGTTTAATTATATTATTATTTATTTATATTTATAAAACGCTTTGTAACATTTATATCCACGACACGGTGGTTTTGGTGGTTAAAATATTCTCTATTCTCTGTCTAGTTTATTCAAGGGCTAACTATTTTATTATAATTGTATGAAAATATTTTTTCCTTTTTTATTGTATAACATGACACTATCTGCTCCTTACTTGGTGAAAGGTAGAATGTATCTTCGTGCAGGCTAAGTCAATCCTGTCAAAAAGAGAAAGGTCATTTTTTTCATATTATCTAATTTTAAAGATAAGTTAACGAACTTTACCCACAATGATGGGGTTTGAGCGTACGATCCGAAAATAAATGGATATATGATAGCTATGACACGAGTGTTTTGAAGCTTCAAAAAGTCAGTCCAGCAGTCACCAATTCCATATCTGATTTCGCTGCTTAACTGGTTTCTTAGTTAGTCACCAGCCTTGGATGTTTGTTACGGGTTTGGAAAGACAGAGGACTGAATGGAGATGTTTTTATGTTCAAATCGAAAACAAGAGGCGCTACAGCTTTTCGGGCCAAATATAGAGAAATCTCTATCTTGATCATTTCTCTCAATAGGCAAGTTAGAGACAAGCCTTCTGTGCCTGTCCAACGTCAAATTTTTGGGTATAAGGCTGAAGGAAACCTCACGATTTCCTTCACCGTACGAGTGAGTATGCGTACATAGAAAGTAGATTGGTGCACAGCCCAAATTCGAAACTAAGACCTCATGGATGACAGACCCTAGTCCTTCTTTTTAATTTTAAAGTAGTCAAATAATTTGTTAGTATTATAAGTTATATAAGTCCATAAAAAAAATAACAAAAAAATATTACCAATTATGCAAGTTATTAAAAAAAGCTTCTAAATTTTCATTTCCTGCCAGTTTTTCATTGAAAATTGTATCTCGTTCTACTTCGCTAAAACTGCTGTTACACCATAATATTAACAGTATGAATATGATACATATATGCAGTAGTTCAATACTAGCTTGCGACGATATTTTGAAAATTCCTTGGATTTCTACGAGTCAGCCGAGCGTTATTTGGCAAAATGGAGCTTTTCGAAGACATCCACTAATTTTGTAATAGAATTGAAGCTTGTTAGCACCACGCTACGCGAATGCATGTTTTGTACGTGTTTTGGGCGTTTAAGCGAAAATGTGATCTAAAATGAAGATTCGCAAATTTATAGTCAACTGTGTAAGAAAATAACATGGGATTCACTTTATATTTAAAACCCCTTTCGAGAGATTTATTTATTGACAGGCAATTACAATTAAAACTTGCATTCGAACCGGTAATCGAACCCAGTATCCCTCACCTAGCTGCCACTTAATAAGACCGCTAGGCAAACAATTGAATTTATTTATGTATTTCTACATAATTATTATATATTAATTGTTATTAATAATAAAAAAATCAGTGGCGCTACAACCTTTTTACGTCTGGGCCTCAAATTGCTCTATCTGTTTTATGATCATTTGTAAATCTAACAGGCACGTAGGTGAACAGCCTCCTGTGTCTGACACACGTTGTCGACTTTTTGGGTCTACGGTAAAAGTTTCCTCACGATGATTTATTTTACCGTTTGAGAGAATGTTCAATGGCACATACTAAGAAAGTCAATTGGTGCACAGCCGGGCCTCGAACCTACCATCTCAGGGATGAGAGTCGCACGCTTAAGCCACTAGGCCAACGCCGCTACCGTTATTACTAATACAATAAAAAAATATATGCCTACTATAAAACACAAAACTAATCAAACTAAACAATCAAATATTATTTAACTTCCGCTTATTTCAACATTCATAAATCAAAGTAAACAACTCAATAAAGTAGTCTTTATCGTAATTTCACAAATATAAAGCTTTTTAAATTAAACAGATTAAAAAACCTCGTTTGCACGTGACAATTGGGATACAATGAAGATATATCCTGGAAATCAATAGTAAAATTCGTATGCTGTGCACTATACTACATATGAAGTCGCGGTCTTGCTCGGCTGTCCAAGAAGGCTTTTTTTTATATATTAGTGGACAAACGGGCAGGAGGTTGATCTGATGTTCAATGATAACGCCGTCCATAGTGATAAGTTAAGCAACATCAGCTTTAAGGGTATTGATAGTTATATTGGGGTTTAGTCACTCGACATCATATGGAATTAAGAGTTTAATTAATTAAATCCTCGAAATACTGCAAGTAAGACAACTTAAAGTCTTGCGGGGTTGGTGAGCTACCCAAGTGTACTCCAAGAACTCGGAGACGTTGCGTCTACTCAATGCTGTATCCGACACTGTGGAAATCTTTAAATGTTCGCAGAGTGAGTTTACAGTAACGATATTATGTATGTATATATTTTTTCCGACATTATCGAATAAGCCTACAGAAAGATCTTATTTGGCAGTATATGTAAATGTTATTAATACAGCCAAACAATTTCGTCGTAAAATTTAAGGTCACATTTAATCGCACACCAATAAATAACGAAGCAATTAAGCAGTGATTCTAATCATAGTATTTTTTTAAATTTGCTCACTCTATGTAAACAAAACAGAAATTATAGTGTAAATTAAATTTATCGTTTCATCTATTTAAAAATAATAATGGGTTACTGTTGTTTGACACGAAACCTTTAAACGAAGTTTTTATATTTTTATTTATGAGTTCTATATTAAGCTTAGTTAGAATTGCATTTGTATTTCTGAAATTCTAAATGCATACCGGTGGCGCTACAAGTTTTTGACTCATCCTAAATCACTATTATTGCTGAGTTTCATCATAGAATGTCGAGGCATAATACGAATTCCACCTGTAACACCACAACGTCCGTTGGTGCACAACTGAGCCTTACAAGTATTTCTTCCACGCCACCACTATGCGGAACCAAGTGCTCACTGAAGTATTGACGAAACAATTCGTCTTAGGGTCCTTCAAGAAAAGAACCACCAACTGTTTACCGTACCAATTATTAAAAGGTCAGCAACGCTCTCGCGAGCTCTCTGGCATTGAGTGTTGTGGGTTCATCACTTAGGAACAGGTGACCCGATTACTGTTCTATAAAAAATATATAGGCAAACTGATCAGCATTCAACACGCAAGTTTTTAAGTACAATTTCCTGATTTCTTACTTATTTATTAAGGGCTTCTTAATTTCTATTAATCAACACAGTACTTAACAGATTCAGAGTTAATCAGTCCTGCGTTTCCTTGTAAAAATACAGTTGAAGAGGCCGTATTACATGTCCTGACATACTATCCAATGTATGGCTACGACAGGTACAACACTCAACAAATTATGGGAATGAACATAACAGAGACAAACTTCAAAGAAATGACCTCGAACATAAGAGATGATTTTAAAATCCGCTGTAAATAATTTAAAAAAAAAACTTGTAAGTGCTTACTCATCCTAGTTACAAATGCTATACATATATATAAGGTACTTAATATCTATGACGACAATATCGTCGGGGAATTAGCTAAATAATATACATACAGTTAGTAAAAAAGTAAATCCAGTTGTAAGCAAAAATATATTTTCGCATAAAATTTCTGAAATCGTTTTATAGAAACACCGTACTTTTATTTACAAAGGCTTACACACGCGAACATTTAAATCGTAGCAAATAGAGGTTTCTCAGAATCGAGATTCTTTAGAAGACCATTATATTATCACGGTGCGGTTACTGCGAAGAGAATAGGAAGAAATAACTGGTAGAGATTCTCGCAGTCATTCGTCTATGAATGTATAATGACTGCGTCTCACTTTGTGTTAGGACTTCTTTGCTCTATGGTCATTTTGGTTATAATGAAGTTTTAATCTTCAACTTTATATGCATAAATTAAGCCCCCATCCGCATCAACAGATAATATTAAACGTGAACAATTCAATTTAGAATTTTTAGTTCGACACTGAAGGTTTTGGAATAACATTGTATATAGTTGTAAATACATATTAATGTTAATGCGCCTTATTTCGCTGGAAATAGGCAATTTAGAATTTCTCAATATACAGAGGCGATAACTTAGAATTATGGAATTAAAACCGAACCCGCTAATAACGAAAACATCTCGCTACCCATTACCAAGCATTTTACTCAGCAGGATAAATTACAACGTTATGAATAAATTTCGCATAAAACTTGAAACTGCACCTTCACGCGTCGCTCGAGATAGCCATATACGAAATGACGGTAGTTAGACGAGGAGGGGAAACAGGGGCGAGTCGTAATCCGAAAATTTCATTAAGAAGTCTGGCGATTCGAACAGTTCGCTGATATCTAGGATATTCGGCTTCTTATTAAGATGCGGAGCGAAATTTCTTCCGTTCCACTAGACGACTTTAATATAGTCCCATTTTAAGGTGCAATTATGTGAAATCGATAGAACTTCTTGATTAGTAAGTTCGTTTGACTACATTTCCATTTTAGTCAGCGATTAATTCCAATGCAATTTCTTTTTATGTTTGATCTCGGTATTAATGTCCCTGAACTGATTTTGATTTCATAGTTGAAACAGTTGAGCCGAGAAAATCGAGCGGGCGGTTACCAATATTTAATAGTCGTAAGTCTAAAAATGCTGTTTACGGCAATCGTAATTTTGTTCGGATTAATTTTTCCAGATGACTTCCATCATTGGACACCGAGGCAGAATACGTATCTCGTATCACCTCGACGTGCGCCGTTCCCCAACTAAACTACTCTGTGGAAGATGTCCACTGAAATATTTCTGAACCAATTAAGCTTAGGGTCCTTCAAGAAAAGAGCGTGCCAATTCTTAACGCAGCCTACGCACTCCCGAGCTCGCCAGTTTGCTCCCGTACTATAAAAAAATATCACACATCAAAATAGAGTATTGTTACAAGTCACAAAGTACTGAATTTACGACATATAACTGCCGCACTTTAAAACATACCGTAAAATACAAAGTTCTCTTGAGCGATGCAATTTATTCCATTTTAAGGAGCAATTACGCAATATCGATAGCGAACTTCGGTCTGAGTCGTTAGTTCTTTATTCGCGAGTTATTTTTCCTAGATTTCCGTCTTACTCAACGATCGCAACTTCTTCCTAGAACTACGTGCTATAATATCTTGGCGGCGGCTTACCTATTAATGTAAAATACGATAAGAACCAGAATTTATTGTTCCATAAAGTTCTATGTAAGCTACCGCCATGTAAATATCCAATTACATTAAGTAGAAATCTTAATCAAATGCGTGCAAAAAAACGCCTAATCACTGGGGATACGTCATGTAGCATTCCATTAATTACGGCCATAAAGTATAAAATTTTTCGGTTAATCAAAAAACCTGCCGGAGTTTTAGAGAGTTCTTTTTGGCCCACCCTCCCCGTCATTAACGGCCAAAATTTGCTCGACTACCCGCGGAAGTTGATTCCGTCTAATTCAATTTACAATTAAAACCGTTCCCTGGGTTTAGTTTTGTGTTTCTAATTATGATGATAGGTTTCGGGTTCTACTGAGGGTACCAAAAAGATTTTAAAGTCACACTGAAATGTAACATGTCAATGAGGATCCATTTGCATTTATTATTAATCTTTTTGATACATTTTAAAATCATTATAAAATATATATAATTTAAAAAAAAAAAAACAATTAAAAGAAAATTTAGTTCTATAACACAAGCAGTGTTGGCCTCTCATCACTGAGATCGATGTTTCGATTCCCGGATGTGCACCCATGGTGCCCATTTTAACATTCGCTAGAACGTTGAAAGAGAACATAGTAAGAAAATCGGCTTGCTTAAGACCCAAAAAGTTCGGGCGTACGTTCGGCGTGTATCAGGCACAGCAGATCTATTAGATAGACACTTGACCTAAAAAAGTTGTAACACCACTGATTTATTTATATGAATAGCTTTAATAATATATTTACTGAAGCACATATATACCTAAAACATAAGTAGTACTAATCCTTTATATCGGTGTATCAAATAAATTATTCAGCAAATGCATATACACGACCACTCTCTCATCCTATTAACTGAATTATCATATCAAACGTAACCGACGCATTTGACGCTAAAAAGAAACAATCACACAAAACCTTTCACCCTCTTACTACCAAAGGGGTTAGCTACCAGTTTAAAATCGATTTATTATTCAATATCCAACCTTATTCCCTTGTGATTAGAGCAGCGTGTACGCAAATTATGTGGTTTCATAACGAGCTTTTGCAATCAAAGGTTTGCTATTTAAATAAATCTGGAACCGAATTCACAATGGGGTTTGAGGACGCGGTCGCATCTGTTTGTTTATCTACGTCTAGATGTATGAATAACCACTTTAAACAACGATACTGTATGTACAATAAAGTAAGTGAAATATAGAAAAATATATAACAATGAATGACTGTGTGTCAATAGTAGAAAATGGCTGTCCGATTTGGCTAATTTTGATCTTAAAATATTTGTTTAGTTTTTTGTTGTTTAGTTTTGTATTTACCATGGAGAGTGTTCAAAAGAGATGTTCGGATTCCACTACCAGCTGTCTACTAAAGTATTTTCGAAACAATTGGGAACGTCTTTTAAGAAAAGAGCGTACCAAATTTCTTCTAGCAATGTCAGCGGTATCACTTAACATCAGGTGTGTTCAAGTACATTCGAGACTGGTTTAGATTAGAATTAGATGATTTTATTGTATTTAAGACGGGTCGGGTCCGGTAGAATAAGAATATTATGAATTAAGACTAAAAAATATTATAAAATAAATGAAACAAATGCAGACGAGATGATAAAGGATTTCAGGAATCATATTATATAACAATTCAAAGAGCCTAAATAACAAAAATTATGAGCCTCCTAAAACTGGCTTGCCGATTACCCCGTAATGAAGTACTGAACTTGCAGGTCATGTGTATGCCGACTTTGCCCCTTGCCCCGTCGGAGGCAGTTAGGACTGATATACTGGGAATTCGAGCGAGGCGTAATAGCCCCTTTCTATAGTTTTAATCTTCTTTATTGGCCACCCTTTTGAAGTTTTCGGGTCAGGTATTATGTTAACTCCTTATGATAAATGAAATATCTGCTAAATCAATTGTTGGATGTGTCGATGGAAGACGGGTCATATTAAATATCAAAAAGGTCTATCTTTTTTATTACTAAAATACAAAAGAGCTTCGTGGAATATCTTTCATTGGTTATATTGTGTATATAACAAAAAACTGTATTTAGTAACTATTATTATTAGTACAATTTTTTATCATAGTTAAATTAGTCAAATATATTGCATTAAATATTATGATTTTATTAGTAATATATTATTTGATAGAATAGACTACTACTAAAAAATGAAAATTGCATGAACTCAAAAGAGTGACCAAGGTCCGAAGTGATGATATATGTATGTAAAAGGTGGAACAAGTAACTGTAATCACTGCGACACTCTTCCTGTAAGTCTGTTTCATAGATAATTTTTCAAGTATACACTTTATAGCTCACATGTAACCACTGTACATTTACAGCGTAGCTCGGCCTGAATTGGCGTTTTTCCTGCTGCTAGCACAAGGGCGTCTCCTGCGAGTCTCTGACCTCGGCTTGGGCCGTCGCGGGGAAAACAAGTATACATTTTTTTTTTAATGGAATCTCGCTGTTGGCCTTAAGGGCCTTTACAGCTCATATCGGGCTGTTTTGGCGAGCGTAGCTCGGCCAGAATGGCGTTTTATCCCGCGGCTAGCGCAAGGGCGTCTCCTGTGAGACTCGAACCTCGGCTTGGGCCGTCGCGGCGTGGTATACACTGTTTGCTAAAACTATCTTAAGACAAAATGGAATAACTTAACAGTGCCGTTTAAATAGCTGGCAGCGCCATCTAGTGAAGACACTGTGTTATATGAAATCCATTTATCGTTATTACTTTTTACTTTCTTATGCTTTTATTATTGAGATTCTATTTAGACAATTTAACATGTATTACCGACCGTCATATTCATGCAAATAGCCGAACGAACATTCCATATTTCCATTATCTCATTTAACGGTCTCTGAGCATCGCGTGTGACTATCAATCTTCAAGAGCACAATAAGAAATGATTTTTCAAGAGCTCGTAGGGTGCGCGACGGCGACAATTAATTCATCGGGACCCCGCTTGAATGGATTAGTCTAATTTACGAACATACACATATATACAAAGAAAACTTGGTCAATAATTGTGTGGTCATCCTTGCTCCAAATAGTAATAATTTCAAAGAATGATTTTTTCAGCATTAAGTAATTTTGTAATTGTCAAATTATTTTCTTTTGTTATTCTGATGTGATGTCAAGATTCTAATCTGTGTGTCAATCATTATTATATATTTTTTTATGTATTTATAAAAAAACAACATAATCGCGTCCTAACAGGTGACCCGAATTCGATTGAAAGACATAACTAATAAAAATAATTTACACAAGAAATTAATTAGAAAAAACACAGCTTTTGACCGTAGGACACTACTTCTATCATATAAAAAAATGCCGAATTAAAAGCTTCCTTGTTGGAGTTGTTTAAAAATACTACAAACGGAACAAAGGCAAAGTCGGTTTCTCATTTGAACGCGGATGCATCTGACGGGTGGCTTTGTAATATCCTGCTGACCTCTAAACACAGACACACAACTGTGTCTGCCTCTCACAGTCTTTATATTTACAGTGACTAAATTTAATTCACATTGATAAGCCGTTCCGTTTAGCAGATGGTAAGTATAAAACTTAAAATCTAAATCAAATCAGAGATGTTTATTCAGCTTAGATGTATGCTTATGAATGTCAAAAACGATTTTGTAAACGTCGTGAAAGAGCGGAAACCTTTAGAATAATAAATAAAAAGAGCCTATCGTTGAGTACGAAGTTATTAAGTTTATGTTTACTAATATTTAATATTAGTACACGACCCAGGTTTCAGTTGGGCGTCCTCTCTGTTTTCTTCTCTTTTTTCAATGGGACAGTCCAAGTAAGAGTATCTTTGACGGTCATGTGACAGGCCTATAGAATACATCCATCTTTAGAATACAGAAGTTTATAAATATTAGATTATTCACGTGAGAGAACTCTTGCCCTAGAGGCTTCGGCATGCGACACTCAACCCTAAGGTGTATATTATTTATTTTTATGTTCGTATTTAACAGTGAAAGATAACATCGTGAGGAAACCGGTATGCCTTACATCGATGCATATAAAGAAAAAATAAATGGACACTGATACAGAAATCTGAGACCAAGACAAAGGGTTACAGCGCCACTGGTTATTTTGAAACCGCAGGGCACGGTACTCTATATAAACGTATCACTATACATTCCATACACTGCGACAGCAAATTAAACTTGGCTGAAACGTGAAAATAAACTGTATTACATAACAATAAGGACTACTGAAAACTTTCGTTTGTTTTACCCACTCGAAGCTTTGTAAGCTCCAAATAATTCTAGCGCTTTTAGATGCTCTAACCAATTGTACAAGGATTACAGTTTATTTTAAATATATAAACAGATTCTATATAAATTTAAAAGTTTTTGAAACTAATATTAAGTTCAAATGCAATATGATTTTTATTTTTGTTTATACATTACATACACTAATGGAATTAATCAAGTATTAATTAAAACACCGCACTGACATTTAAATTGTAACTAAAACTTGCGTTAATTAATACAAAATTTAAAGAACGGTTTATATAAACTTCATTAACTTTAATACATTTTATTCAAATTCAACAGAAACAAAAAAATAACATATTTACAATTATAATTACATTGTCTAATTAATCAAACGCAAAGTTAAGATAAGAAAATCGATGTTATGTTTCAGGCCTTAGGTTAATGACCTGAATGTGTGCCGGTGATAAAGGGATATTTATTTAATGCGGTACCACGCACGCCCTCTAGTGATTTTTAATGAGTTTATTTTGACCTGAGACCCCCTTTCCGGATCTTAAACCTTCCAAAACATATCTATATTTTTTGCCAATTAATTTTTCAATTTAAACATATAATCATTTAACGGTTTATAAGGAATCGTAACAATATAATATATATATATATATTAGGTATTTACAATTTTTTTAGTTAACCTACATAGTAATAATAAAAATAATTAAAAATCATAACAAATTTGAAAAGATTGCTCCCTGTGAACGCTGGCAGCGTTAAAGGTACTGCCAAATGCTGCGAATTGCTGCAAGATGCTGGCAGCATATCCTCGCTGTATTGCGATACTTATTCGTTGATCGAAGAAAACACAAGCTCTGGGATCATCGGTACTATCGTGTGAGCGGATTGAGATTTTAGTAGATTTATTGAACTCTTATTTAATTTACTCAAACATATCAGTGACCTTCACCCAAGTGCCAAGTGCCTCACGTTCTTGGTTGCGTGACTCGGACAGAAATGTGATCGAATTCAGTCCGCAGGGAATGGTTCACTAATAAATAAATGCTAGCTATCTATTAATCTATTATAAATAGACCACTGGATTCAATGTTACATTATTTACAACCTAATACATTTTTTACAAAATATTCATGTGCATTTGTCGAAAGACAATAATCTTCTGCCATTCGTATTTTGTAATATTTGAATTTCATTTTATTCTTCTTAATTTGAAAATACATGCCAGTCTAGTCCTAATATATATATAAAGGTGTTGATCGATACTGATAGACTTTAATACTTATTTTTCCGAATATTACAAATGTTGTATATTTGTTTTTGACGCAAGCAGTGTTAGCTAGTCCACTTCTTCGACAGACTGTAAACCATTTTGAAATGGGCAGTTTTTCAATGAAATAATTAATGATTGCAGTGGTGGTCTAAGTCTGGGAGTAAGAAGGGTGCACATTCAAATCCCAGATGTACATTTTTCTGCACCAAATAACCACTTGCTAGTACGGTAAAGGTAAACATCGTCAGAAAACCGGCATGACCAATAATTCCAGCACATGTGAGGGACACAGAAGTATAGACGCATAAAGGATTTTTTTGTTTATTGTTTACTATAATTAGAATAATTAATAATTAAATACGTTATCAAAACATGTCATTAGGTCAATACCTAATGACATTTAGATTAAAACTAACTAAGATTGATACTTTAATTAAGTAGTTATATTTATAATATTCAATTACGAATTAGTATATACGCTAAAAGTAGATACACTATAAGGTTGTATTAAATAGATAAATATATTTATTTATATATTTTCTTATTAAAATCTGTTTATCTATAATCATTAATAATATGGCGTTACATTGTGTTATACAGTTAATGAAGTTAATAAGCATAGAAAATATTGATTAAAAATAATTAAAAATTGATGGGTTGAGATATATGTGTTGTTACCCTTTTAATACGTCATATAAAACCTCTATATACAATCCCCTTTCAAATATTAAAAATTTCTTCCATTTTCAAACATATTAACATATAAATAGCCGTCCAAAGAAGTAAAATCAGTAGTTCAATAAAGTCTCCGGAGTCATATAAACAAAAAAAAAACAGGATATAAAAATCACAATAATTAAATATAAATATTTTTTTTTACATCAAATCAGTGGTATAAATCGTAATCAGTCGAAATGTACGTATATCAAGATATTATTAAACAAATTGTTTTACTGGGTTTTCTTCACCTTTCTCTTTTCTCAGGTGTGGACCTTGCGGCGGTTGCTGTGGAGGATGCTGCGGCCCTTGCTGCCCGTGTATCACTATATACACGTGCTGTACGAAGATTTGTTAAAGCAGTATGAGCGGGTCGACTCTACCATGGTACCGCGGACTAAGGTGCTTCGACCCTCGGTATTCAGTCTACTCAGTGCCGTCTTGTCTTAATAAAATATCCTAATCCATTGCTTTTTTTTAATTGTATGTTACTCCAACTCCACACAGAAAATCATTACAAATTCTAGATGCCTTTTAATAAATGATTACATTGCGCGTAGAAGTTCTGGGGTTTGGTAAAAATATTGTTAAGGGGAATATATTTTATATAGCTTTATAAAAAAGGCATCTATTTTGCAGGTACAGTATAAAAAGAAACGTTACACTATCAAATGGTGCCTATTAAACGACACATACCTACATACATTACGGAATCAAAATAAGCTTTAAACTTTGAACACAAATCACTGCAAATATACGCGAGCAATCAGGTTTAACGAGCTCCCATTTAGCCATTTAGATTCGTCAACCGTCCAATGCGTTTACAGCTTCTATAAACTATCACGTACGGAGACCGGGGGCCAAAACCCTAAGTCGTCCAGAATTAATAGGGTTATTGTGGCAATAAATAGAAGGTGGGCGGTCTGCGGCGTGGCGAGATAAATCAAGATGGCCGACCGCAAGATGTCCCGTGCAACGCTTTGCAACACTTAGTGTAAGTAGCCGCGTATTAATAATAAATTCAAACGTCTCTGTTAGCTAAACAATCATATAATACACTCCGATATATAATAAGAATCCAATAGCGCTATAACCGCCCTACTTGATGTTTTAGTTTGGCCTTAGATATCATTTATTTGATATTTTTTCTTGTAGATAAAGACTATCTGTGCTAGACATGAATCCGAATACAATGCCTTCTGGGTAAAAGGGGCCCAAAGGCGGCTCGAAACTTTACTTTATAATTAAAATAAAACGTTGATTAAAGAGTTAAAATTGCCTAAGTCAGGACTACCTACTACAATACTCAGTTAAAAAGAAATTTCAAAATCTATAAAGCTTATTTAATTGCCATACCATTGATTGATTAACGACTCGTTCGCACGTATGGTTGGAACTTTATAAGTTTGTGAACGTGTGATTTTTCATACCCATACCGTGAAATGAACTCCCAAAGGCAAGACAGAGTTAGTAAGTTATACAAGCACTGTGGGAATATCGCCACATGTTAAACAACTTTGACACGTACATCGCGATAACAAGACGCACTTTAAGAGACAGTTTTGCCGGATCAAATCGTTCAATTCAGGCATTTGTCTTAATAGACAATTAAGAAAAGCTTTTGTATAATATCAGAAAGAATTAACAATAATTTGTATAGCAAATAATACCAAGAAGAGCCCCGGGATATATACGAGTAAAACAATGATTTAACCAGACCAGTACTAGGAAATAGTTACCTGGATTGGTTCCCTAAAAAGGCAATAGTCTCTCTGCCTCAATTCCAATTGAGCGACAATTGCATCCATACAGTCAACGCCTATAAAATAAAGGCTCTGTCCACACTGAAGTAATTTATATGCCACAGTCCATCACACCCCAACAATAGTCTTAACGAAGTCCATTGCAATTAGAGCCCTCCCGAAATGCCTTCATTAACAATTGTAATACCGGGCTGCATTTTACGATACCGAAGTCACCTGGGGTGGTAAGCATGTAGTCTAGGAGTTGCTGCACTGATATGTTAGCAAATAGTGGGAAGGATTATATAGGGAAGTTAGAAAAGGCATGTTGTCTAGGTAAATAAAAATGTGGGGTATCAAGATTTTTGGTGCGGTTAAAATTATAAGTGTTTTGTCTAAAAAATATCTGAAGTGTAAAAAATAGGAATGCGAAAAGGCACTATTGCGGGCTGTGCCGAGGGTGCTCGTTAACATGCTCAGAGATACACCACTTACACCACCCATTGTGCGCTTAATAAAGTTGATGTAAGACTGACATATCCAGTTTGACATTCACCGACCTCGCTAGAGTTGCATTGTCTATTATTCGTCGTGATAAGTTTTAAGTTATGTTTTTTAGAAATAGTCCTGTAATTTATTGTCAAAAGTTAATAACAAATTTAAGTTTAAAATAAATAAACATATGGCAATAAATATACAAATAAGTTTCTATCATTAAAATATCTGCGAAACCTTTAGAAGCCGAACACTGAATAAATTCCCATATCAATTCAAAAACGTCTCGGAATCTTAAAACCCTTTAAAGCAGTCATAGTCATATTACATCACCAGCAACTCCTAAACTAAAAAGGTATTGGATTATTCAGGCGGCGTTAATTCCTTCTGTTTTATCGGCGACCCGTGTCGGAAAGAATTGTTATGGTCCGATTTGCATGCCCCCGAATGGCGTTCTGGCATTGATATACTGTGCCTGCCCACTGCCCTTCGGTTTGGTCCACTGATCTATTTACGTGACTCAGCCTCAGCTTGCCTTAAAAGTCATTTCTATTGACTTGGTAGCTTAGTTAATTTGGTTGATTTTATTCAAACTATATTATTTATTAAATAAATCTTACATATAAAATCTACTACAGTGAAATAACCGGAATGCCTCGAGCTTCACATGAGTATATTTTGTTAATTACAAAAACACGTAACAAAAATACTAAGCAATGTATTTATTAAAAAGGTTACACCGTAATTTAAGCTAAAACAAGTCTAAGAACGTGGAAAAATTACGGTAACAACTAACTTTTGCTATAAGATTTTAAAACAATTAAAATTAAGTGTAAAGCAAACGAAACCAACATATCCCTAAATGCCATTAGAGTGATAGAGATAAAACATTTGCCTGGTTATATGTACTAGTTCTATTAAAAAATACAGTGTAATCCACTTGAAAATCATAATAACACGTATGTATGAAACCCGTTCGCTAGACGGACAAAGGGTGTTTCGGTTTCCTAAACGCCGCGAAGCCTTAAATTACACGGGGTCGAATGTGCCATTAATTATAACTTTTATTCGCCCACGCACGCTTTAATTAAGTCTTTATTCGGTTATTTTAATGTTCGCCGTTTTGCTACCAACTGATAAATAACGAGACTTATGAGGGGGAAGGTAATTTGGTAATTTAGATTAAGATATTTGTGTTATGCGCCTGCGATGGGCGAGTTGTTTAACGTATGAAATATAAATCTAAACGTTTAGACAAAATATTAAAGAGCAAAGTATGTGTTAAGAGATGAGTCTCATCATCAGAATACGAAACTCTACTCGCATCACAACTGAACGTTTTCTAGGCAGTTTTTGCCGCGTACCACCACTATATAGAACCAGCTGCCTACTAAAGTATTTCTGAACCTCTTCAGCTTAGGGTGCTTCAAGAAATGAATGGCAACGCACTCGTGATCCCTCTGGCATTGAGTTTCCTTGGGCAGTGGTATCACTTAACATCTAGTGAGCCGTTGTCCTCTATTCTAAACAATAATATGTAAATCGTGACTTTAAAAACTGAGTGACTGAGTAGCGTTTAAACCCCTAAAATGTTCCAATTATATTAAAAAAGTTTTATAATACTGCTGCTCTTCAGACCTACCAAATTTTATTCTTTAATTTGTCTCAAGACGGATTCCAATAACCTGAAATCAAACAGGTATTTGAGTCAAACAATGCTGTCACCGTAATGAAACAGTAGAGTAAAGAATGCGACACACGTACTCACAAAACCAATAACAAACTCGAGTCAAACTTGCAGGAATTGTTTACACAACGCAATTCGATGTCCCTTTTTAATCGGGAATCCTTCGAGACCTGTAAACAGCGGACTTCAAAAGAAAGTAACGAATGTGACTTACAGTAAATTTAGGGTTAAATTGTATTCGATCAACTTCAAAAGAACAGCTGATGAGCAAAAGGCCTATACAGATGTGGCTGTAAAGTGTTACTTAACTAAACGGGCTTTTACCACGTAAACACGTTTAAGAAAAAAATTGATACTATTTATAATTTAATGACAATCACAACATGACATGGAATTAAATAAAAGTGAAAATATTATTACAAAATAAGTTTATTTAGCCCCTCAATTATTGCATGTAGTTTGCCGTAATTTGGCAATGTATAATGAAACGTTAAGAGTATTACAATAAATTAATCACTTTTAGAATTTAAAACTACACTATTATACTCATAGTAAAACTAAAAAAGGTAATAATCGATTGTAATAGTTATTATTAAATATAATAATTAAAACGCTCTCATAAATTACAATGAAACGTTGATACATGTTAGATAACAATTAATTCATAATCATTTTCGTTATAACCATAAATTATCGTCTAATTTGTTGAGGGTCATAAGTTAGGAGTTATCGGATTTTTAATCTATCTGGAGCATTTATTCAAAAGATGCCGACATTTTCTGGGTCAATTAATTCTTGACGTGATTAATTTCTTATTATTATAACGTTTTAACGATTGGCAACTTTTTTTTATAACATGGGCAAACGGTCAGGCAGCTCACCTGATAAGTTGTGTGGTAAGGTAACAACGCCACCCATGGACTCTCAATCGTTAGAGGGCTTGCGAGTGCGTTGACGGACTATTGAGAATTGGTACGCTCTTTTTTTAAGTCTACCCTAAGTCGAATCGGTTCGGAAATCCTTCAGTGGGCAGCTGGTTCTACATAGTGGTTGTGCGCTAAAAACAGGCCTCCGCTTAGTTGTGGAACGACGAACGTCAGGGTGATACGGGAGGAATTGAAAATATCCAAATGTATATGTCAAAGGAATTTTATCATATTTTTTATCTTATATATAAGTAAAGCAAAATCTTCACGCAGATATCTCTCATTCTATTAGATGCTAATCAATATTTATGATAGTTTAATTTGTCCACAGCTTTCTCTGACCCTCCAACTTTTATTACCTGGACCCTCGGACTCACCTCAACACGGCAACTATAACGCTATAATTTTTTTATGTCTTGTTGCAATTGTGATATAAATTATCAAAATATGCATCTGTTATAACAGTGTTTAATTATTAAAAAATAAACATAAATTATAAACACCAAATACGTATTTAATCAGTCTTATCCGCGTGTCTCGTGGCAATTCCTGGCTTCATCTCTTAGGAAAACTTGGAACTCCTTTAATCCCGTAGATGTGTCCTGTCGCTACTCCCATTGTAACGAAACTTTTTATACAACTTTTTCCTTTAATTTTATTTCGGCCTCCGGATTATCTCGCCTTTTATATGCGATCTTCACTTTATTACTCTTGAAGTAGTTTCTTGGATTTGTAATAAGTCAGTTTAAGTTTTAATGTGCCTAATGAAGATAAAACTACTTAGACTCGGAGGATTTCAAAACTCTTTAGCATACTCATAGGATTTACGTTTTTACTTCATTTGGACATAATCGCTTTTTGAAATATGTTTTCTACTGTTACTGTTCTACGTATAAGCGAACTGTAATTCATGAATATGTTGATATTAAACCTATTTTGCTTTCATTATTATGTGAGTGATATTATTATTATTTTTATTAAAATGTTGCATTTCTTTTCGTATAAAGCAAACCTTCTTATCACTCCGAAAGCATGCAAAGTATGCAGGAGACATCAGTGCTACTGGATGGAGCTAGACTGGCTTAGTTACCCAGGGCTTTAAGCACAACCGACCTAGTGAGAGTCTAATGGCAGAAACTCAGTCCTTTTAATCTTCTACCCATTACAAATGAAAAGAAAATAGCTGGAGTTTAACAATAACGACGGTTCTTGCGAGTTCTTCTCGCTGCCTTGATTTAAGAACTGGCAGTAGATGTAAATTTAGTATCATTTCATAAAATATTTTCAATGTTCATAAGTGTAGAAGTTACCTAAATGATTAGACATCGTGTGACTTGGAATTATACGTACATTAACAATATATATTATACTATAATTTTTGTCAACCAATTCTTTATGTATTTAGCTACTTGAGACTTCAAATAATATTAAAGTAGTGTCTTTTAACAATACTTTAAAGATACAAAAATATAGTATCGCGTATAAAGCGGAACTTGTTAGAATTATTGCCCAAGAGCGTTCATTTCGAATTAGAGTCATTCCTTTATTTTTCAGCATCAAAACTTCGTATTGTTTCTTCATTTTTCCACTCAAACTTTCGCAGAGATAATACTCGGACTGTGACTCAAATCTTTTTAATTCATTTGAATACTTTGATGATTCTTTCGGCGTAAATGGATCTTGTTTTGACTAAAAACTTTTCGACTTCGAAACAAAAACGATCCGAATAAGAGAATATAGGCGGCCCCATTGATTTTCTACTAAATTGTTTTAGGAGTCACAAAATCGTTACGGAATATAGAATTCTAAAGACTTAAATAATATCGCTTATTGTATAGTCGCGGCAAAGAACCACGTTTCTATGTTTCTTTGGTTAACCTTACGCGATCAAAAACCGTGGCAGTTCGCTAACGCTTAACATTTTAAATGTACGGTTTAAAAAAATACGGCAATGAAAAGTTTAAACCAGTTTTTCCGGAAACGAACGTCTCGTTAGACGAATGTGGCCGTGTGTCGGACACCGCCCCTTCACCCCGGGGACGCTCCCTCAGGCCTGTCGAACGCACCCGATGCCTTTGTTAAAATTGCGATAAGAAATCGCGCATGGCTCTATATCCAGTACGATCTTTACGACTTGGGATTTTCGCTCCGGAAATGTGTTTTCTGATATTGAATACATTTTTATACTAAGGTTATCTCTCACATATATTTTTAAACGTCAAATAAAGTGTTGAAAAGACAGAACAAGTGACCAGAGTATATCGTTAGGCCGCCGGAGCGGTTCACTCGTTTAGTATTACGTCATTGTTACGCCTGTCCTACATCGTATTCAATTTATGAACAAAACACGATGTTTGCTATCCGGGATCCCCAATCCCAGATATTGTGTTTGTCTCCGAGCAGTAAAGACTTTTAATAATATCGAGTCGCGGATTGGGAGGGATTTCTCCTATAGATGTTTGCTCCTGTTATCTCTTCCATTACGTTATTGGTCGGTTAATTGAATTGTTCCACGTTGCTAGCGTAGTATTTTTCTTTATGACAATCCTATTGTAAACGCTGAAGTGTTTGTTGTATCGTAGTTAATGGTGTATTTATATATAGCTTTACAGTTTTATGCATTTCCTACGCTAAAATCACAGAGAGCTTCAATGAACAAGTAATTTAAGCCAGCCAGTACCAGTTATTAAGTGTTTAACACAGGTTGTGCATAGTTCATAGGTCCTAGATACGGTTCGGTGAAATGTCAGGTTTAAAAACAGATCTTATTACTCACTCGCCTAAAAAATAATTAACGAAAAATCTCCCGGGTAATTTGTGGAGTAACTAAAAATAATACATACATTTATATTCTTAATATTCGTAATCTAGGTTCGCAATTTACTTGGAAATATTATGGTATAAGTTTTCTAACATGTATTTATATTTCCGTATAGAAATACATTTGGAAATAGGTTTTTCATTACTTATAGCACTCGTTGAATGGAGCTATACTCACTAATCAATGCTGAATAAAGTGCTGTCATCGGCACTCACTATAAGTCGCGATTCATTCGAGGAAACAAAATGAGTCGAAGAAATTGGATTTTCTATTCAATTGACAGGCAAACAGGTATGAAATGTCAAAGATGAAGAAGTGTATATATTTAATGGGTTCGCTTTTGGCTTGATGAAATTTGTCGTGCGGTTACGAACGCGATACGCTTTTACCGAATGTGAATAGTTTCGTAATTCAATTTGGGGTTGAATGAGAAATGGGATTGTAACAATTATGACAGGGCTTTTATAGTATATTATGTAACTGATATTATGTTTCACTTTACCAAAAACTAATGCCTATTACTGTTTCCACTTATCTATTCAACACAACGTAGATGGTTTTTTTCAGATCCAATTAAATTTTTTATAGAAAATTGGGGGAAAACGGGCAGGATTCTCATCTGATGTTAAGTGATACCATGGACCCATGGACACTCTCAATGCCAGAGTTCTCGCGTTGGCAGCTTCTTAAGAATTGTTACGCTCGTTTCTTTAAGTACTTTTTAAAAATATAATAAAGGAGCAAACGAGCTTGCGGGACGCTCAAAAAGGGCAGTTATCGCAGCCCATGGACACCCAATTTTAGAGGGTGCGTGGCCGGCCTTTGAGGGAGTACACTCTAACATTGAATAGTTGAAGGTTGTATCTCTCAGGGAAGATCTCCCACTGGGAGTCGATTTCACAGTTTGCTAGTTCGCAAAAGAAAGTGCCTTGTGAAACGAACTGTGGAAGACTTCCAACTATCAAGGAAATGTTGATGAAATATTGCATTGACACGGCTCGTATGGTGTCGAAACGAGGCAAAAGTGATCAACTCAAACAATTCTTCAGAACGCTCACCATAGTACACTTTGTAGAAAACACAGAGACCGAATGTGTTCAAAGTCAAATTGAATCGGAAATACTTCATTGGGTCGCTGGTGGTGTTGTGGTGGAATTTCATATTCTGCCTCGACGTCCGATGATGGAACTAAGTTAAACTGGTTATAACTGGTAAATATCACTAATTTTGTAAACCCCACGTTCATGTTAAAGGAAGAGGATAAGGTTAGAGAAAGATTAAGGCTTTTGATAGATAATTTGATTATGAAGGTGAAGAGACAAGACAGCGCTAATTATGACTCCTGTGTATTGGATTTTAAAATGAGTCATGCTTCGTAAAACTTACCCTAAAACTATGTTACACGTACGGTGTGTGACCTTTGTCGTGGAGGAAAAGGAAGTGGGGACGGAAGTCCTTTGTCTGGGGTGACTTCGGGCGGAGACATTGCTAATACTGTGCAAATATTAGACATGGGACTCAATTACACGCATAAATGATCTTAGTCATAAGTGGAAGTAATTTTATTAACACGTACGATTTTGCATACATTGCGTATAGAATTCCTTAATGTTAACTTTCTATACTAATGAAAGCGAAAAACTTTTTTACAATTATTTTTATTTGTTTACGAAAAGTAAGGTTTTTCAAGAAATGTTTTTAAATTTTACATTCAACAAACACAAATAATATAAGTGTAAACATAGTAGTAGTTTATAAAAGGGCCATATTCCTGAAAGGCCACTACAATGGGTGCCCATGGGTTGCGATGACTGCCCTTTTTGGGCGTTGCATAAGCTCGTAAGGCGGTTATGCTATAAGCAGTATTGATATGTTTTCCTAGTATTTAAATTAGGTACCGTAAGTGCAATTAAAAAAGTTACAATTGTGACTTATTTTTTCTACGTTTTAAATGAACAACATGACACATTTACCTACATAAAATACCTGCGAAATAAAATATGTAAGCTTCCGTTGTATACAGTCCCCAGTATGAACTCAAGACTCATTACTTGGATAGTCGGTTATTAAATCCATCAAGTCATTCCAATGTCTCGTCATGCAAAATTAGATTCTTGATTCAAATGAGAAATAATAAGCAAAATTCTTATCGTCAAAGGAATTTTGCAATCACCAGCGCCTCAATTTACATTACTGCAATTGGTAAATTTCGTATGTTAATAAATGTATGATATGATTGTGTAGTGCGTAAAATATATATCTTTATTTATAAAAGCAAACTTATTTTTGCGAGACAAACAAGAATGCGAAGTTATTGTATTTTATTTGTAATATTATTTTAAATAATAACCGCCTTGACGAGAAGCTGAGAGTAATATTAACACTAATTATAATTTTAATTTGTTAAAGCAAGGTGACACACATACATTTTCTTTAACATAAATAATTGACCTATAAAGAACTTATAACGCTCGTGTAAATATTGCAATGCGTTGCATCATTTTATTCAAACACAGGCGCGACCCAAAGCCCTGAACACGATAAACTAAAAAAATACAAGAATTTCGTAGTATAGTTACACTAGTATAGTTTTACATTAAATGACAGAAATATATATAGTTGAAGAGGTCGCAAAAAACCCTTGCAAACCACAAAATTCACGTCAACAATCGACAAAAACAATTACGTAATTAATCGCAATGAGGCACAAGTTACATAAATGGATCTTAAACGCAATAAAAAGAGTAAATGATTATGTTGACTCCGAGATACGATAAAACATGTCTCCGGTAATTAAAACCGCATAATTAACACCAAATACGATATTAGAACGAGCTGAGAGCAAAAAGTAGGAGAAAGCAGGATTCTCAAACAGGTATGAGCAAGTTCATTGTAATTTGCTTGTGATGAAAATCTAATAAAGCGAAGCGTTTGTTTGTTATGTGTGCTTTGTTTGTTAAGCATGAAAGAGCTTTAGGGCGCCTAAAGAAGTCATGAAAAATAAAAGACAAAATAAAGCATCGGCTTTAAAAAATTCTACTAAGCTAACAGATGTTACAATACAAATAAATAAACTGAAGTGGAAATGGGCGGGGCACATGGCAAGGGGAACAGAAAATATGCCCAAAAAAGGACAAACAAAACCCAAGGTACAGCAAATGAAAAAGAGGAAGACAACTTAGATGGTGGATAGAACAAATTAAAGAAACAGCAGATATATGGCAGAAAGTAGCACAGTGCAGACAGGAATGGATGGATATGGAAGAGGCTTTTGCGAAAAAAGTGCAACAAGATCCCCTAAAAGAAAAATGGAAACATATATAAACTTAAATATATATTTTACAATAAAAGGCTATACAGATCTATCAATTTGTATTGTTTTAATAAGTATATGGAAACTGTTTTAGGTCTGGGTCCGCTTTAAGTTCGTGAGATTAATACTTAGCTCATGAATTACATCTAAATATAAAATACCACCATTAACGTAAGTGGCAGCGGAGGTTTGATTCCCAGCGAAACACTTGCAGGTGAATAGTATTCTTGAGTAAATGATTAATGAAACAGTAGTGTGCCTACCGGTACCTACTATATAGCAAGATACTAAAATATATATTTTCTTCATATACAAAGCAAAGAGATTTGAGTATTAAGAAAGGTGTCTCAAACCTATGATTCCATATTTTAGCGTACCTAATATATCATAAAATGAATATCTACTTACATCTAATACACAGATAGATAAATAGAAATCTATTAGAATATTTTTATTTTTATAATATATATTTTTATTTCCATTCAATTAAAATAATGTACAGTAATAACTACTGGTTGGAATTGATATTGTTGAAACGCGTATTGACGAAGATCAGGACGAAATTAACGCAGGTATCCTCGTTGCATTAGGTAAATATATATTTACATATTACATTTTCAATCCAGCGATTACTTTTCGCTCCCGAACTATTAACTTCCGTTCAAACAAAACTCAACGTAATAAAATTTTAACGTGAGCGTTTCTCGGTTTAAATTAACCGCCAGTTTATTCAGCGCTTGGTGTTATACTAACTCAGGTACTAAGCTCCCTGGGGTGCGACTAGACACTGTAAACTTAATAAAATCATTATATTCTACGATACTTTGAAATTTTTACTTGGCAACGACCGCTATGGCACGATAGGAATTGGTATTCTGTAACGAGTAATATCAGTTCTACTTGTGTACTTTTGAAAAGTAATACTTAAGTTTTCGCATATTACTTTATACACACAACTACTGTCGCATAAATGTATTATAATATAATTCAGAAACAAACATTTATCGCTAACAATCAAGGCCAGATTTTTTCGTGCTTTTAACACTAGGGAGGAGATATTTTGTCCAACAATAAATTAATCAGTTTTATTATATACAAAAAAGACATGTGTGTATACTTATGTACACGTGTTAGAAGTTATACTTTGGCGTAACAAGATAACAATCGTTTTAAATTTTATCCTACGTTTGTAGGAAAAAAGACACTAACAATAGAAAAAAATATTTAATATTTAATACATTTAAAGTTTTATTATAACGCATTATCTAGTTAAATAAAGTTTATTTAAATATCACACAAGAATTATTTCTACATTAAAGAAATGGACATTTTTATTTTAAAATGTTGATTATGATAATCAGGGTGTCGGTTTTTTGTGACGTTGTGCGCGCGCCTCGTAAAAATTTACTCTCATAATTTTTCCCTAACACCCTAAATGAAGTATAACTTCCATAAAACTCTTGCAAATACTATTCAAGGTATATTAACATATAATTGGGATTCGGCCAAGTTGTATTTTCTTCTATAGACAACTCGTTTGGTCTAAAAGATGGTGGTTTACCTACTCCCAATGTTCAACTTCAACGTACGAGCAAGTGTTAAAGCGTACGAAAGAAAATCCGGGATTTGAACAGGTCTAACCACCGTAATAATCGTAAATAATTTAAAAAAGTGAGCATTTTAGTAAAATCCCTATCAAACTAGCATCACGCGAAGTCTACCCCGATTCAACCCTTGCATTAACTATTTTACACCCCTATTTCAACTCGGTTATAAATTTCACGTAACCGCTGTTTCCGGACCGTCCAGGGGGGTTAAAACAACCAAAATTGAACCCTATTTCAATTGGTTTATGTAGTAGGGTAAGGAAAATATGGCCGACATATAATTGACCGTAAGAAAGGTGTTTCGGATTCTCGATGTGCGATAGGGATTGAGATGTTGAAATATTAACGCGTTTTTATGGAGGTAATTGAACTGTATATCTAAGGCAATGTGATTCTTCTAAGATGTTTCATTAGCGTCAAGCCTATGGAATCACTGAACGGTTTCCATTTAATTCAGCGGTTTAAACAATATATTTTTGATAATATATCGTGGTTGGAATCGACAGAGTGCAAGAGAATCTGCTGCAGCTGAAAGCCAGTAATTGGAGAAGACACTTTTTGGGTAGCAGAGCTGAGTGTGGTTTTTTAATTTATCTTAAATAGAAGCCTAATAAGGCCATTAAGACCGGTGCAACTCGCCTTACAGATCATTAACGACGATTCTGAGACGAGTGAAGATATTTTAATTGTATCTGTTTAAAGATGTTTTGATCGAACAAATTCGAGTTGTTTTTGTAAAATATATTAATGCAATTATTTTTCGTTCCATTTTAACTGAATTTGTTATTTAAACCAAGTTTCACTTACGTTATTCACTCCGACATAAGATGCAGGTCAATGTTGCTTACCTGAAAAAAAAAACCTTTTAGCTTTTATTCTGATTAATGGCGATTTTAATTTACAATATGATACTATCAAATAATTCAGCTGTTGATTAATAGTTCGTACATTTCTGAATTAATTAAACCCTTTTAGTTCAGTCATTTCCGTTGTTACGCCTATCCTAAAAATAGCGACTTGTTTCATTGGAAGAAGCCATTTACTTTTTATCGTATATATTTCATAAGTAAACAAATATACTATTATTTCTTATTGACATATTATATTTGGGATAATTTTATTTGTATAGTACAATTTTTACAATATAAATGAATAACGTTCATAGTCAAACAAATATGTTTCTAACTCGAGTTTTTTTTCTCTCATTGGCATATTATATTTGGGATAATTTTATTTGTATAGTACAATTTTTACAATATAAATGAATAACGTTCATAGTCAAACAAGTATGTTTCTAAGTCGAGTTTTTTTTTCTCTCATTGGCATATTATATTTGGGATAATTTTATTTGTATAGTACAAGTTCTACAATATAAATGAACAACGTTCATAGTCAAACAAGTATGTTTCTAACTCGAGTTTTTTTTTCTCTCATTGGCATATTATATTTGGGATAATTTTATTTGTATAGTACAAGTTCTACAATATAAATGAACAACGTTCATAGTCAAACAAATATGTTTCTAACTCGAGTTTTTTTCTCTCATTGGCATATTATATTTGGGATAATTTTATTTGTATAGTACAAGTTCTACAATATAAATGAACAACGTTCATAGTCAAACAAATATGTTTCTAACTCGAGTTTTTTTCTCTCATTGGCATATTATATTTGGGATAATTTTATTTGTATAGTACAAGTTTTACAATATAAATAAATAGAGATTTTAAGTTTTAAGCAAATTGTGCTGGCTGGCTTTAAATGGATGGTTAACGTTATAGATTTTTTTTTTTATTAAAACTTGGCTGTAACTTCCTATTAAGAACTATACGAAAGCACTAAAAGGATGGAGGAAATATACGATATATATTATGGAAAGTCAACAATTTTGTGTTTAGTTCTGTATTTTTTTATATAACAGTAACCTTGTGTTAAGTGAACCCACGGACACACTATTTCCAGCAGGCTTGCAAGTGTATTACCGGCTTTTTAAGAATTAGTACATAATTTCGCGGCAAAAACTGCCTTAGAAAACACATACATACATACACAAAAAACATAGAAGACGAAAATGATATAACAAATTTTCAAGTCAGAATCACGCTTATTATAAAACGTGGACTGCAAGCACCGTGTTTCTATGTTTAGTAATTTTTAACAGCACCATTTTTGTGTATTGACTAAAGTGGTGCCCAAAATTTAAATTGTCATTCGAGTCCTAACAATAGTCTGTTAAAAGCAGATCGGACTCAATTATCGTAAAATTTGTATGAACGTGCCTGAGAATTGATTTCACGTGTTCGAATTTCGGGATTGTCAATCTAATTGCAACGCTTGAATCATCAATTTCAAGCACTTTAATATATCTATAAAACCCAAACAAACGAAAGCATGAAGTTTGAAAATAATTTGTCTAGCAACCCTGCAGCTTACGGGTAGCGCAAACAAACTGCGCAAACGGTGCCGGTACCAGCTCATGCAATTATCTAATTACGAACGCGAGCGTGGCGGCAAAACGTACGCAAACATGACGTCACACGGATTACCGTGTTTGCTAAATTTGGACAGCTACGGCTAAGATCGTAGTACCTCTACGGAATTGTCGTAGACCGTGCAAAATTCGGGCTACGACTTTGTTGAAAATGTTTCTACATTTATATTTTTAAGTTTTCTAAATATAAGCATCTATTGTTTATTTCCTAACATGATACCTAACCATATAACTGTCGTACTGTTATATAGTTACAATATATTTTATTTTAAATTAATATATTTCCTACCTAAAGAAGAAAGATAAGCATTATATTAGCACGAGCAATACAGAGATAGCTTATCGTCCACTTGTTTGAATAAACAATAATTTACATCGTACGCGACAATATACTATATTAATAACAAATACATAAATTCCTGTCCTACAAGTAAATTAGTAGTCCCAAGTCTTACACCGAGAGCTTCCACCTGGATGATCACGACATCAGTGATTTGCATAGAACTTCATAAGTACTAAGAATGCACAGTTTGCACACAATTTCACAGTAAATAGTTATAGTTTATTATGTTAATCCGAAGATTGTAACACAGAATTATGATGCAAATTCCAGAACAATGTCTCGTGATTTGGGTAACTTTGACACGCGCCAATCCTCCATTTAGTATTTACACATCACCGCTTGTATTGTCTTAGACTGAATGCTTGTTTGGTTTATGTTTATTAAAGGAATTTAAGACGTGTACATCTGCGACTTTATCTAAAGTAAAGTTTTGTTTTGGCATTTATTATCGACGAATAGAGATGCTACTTTGTCTAGAGTAAAATACATTTATTATATACAACCTTGTTTTAAAATAAATAAGATTAATATTACAAATATAACAATAATCATGAAGCATAAGTTAAACGTCTCTAAAAATGGACAGTGTTGGCCTAGGTTTCAGCATGCGACTCTCATCCCTGAAGTTGAAGGTTCCATTCTGCCGGCTGTTCACCAATGGACCAATTCTTTCTATGTAAGCATTTAACATTCGTTCGAACGGTAAAGGAAAACATCGTGAGGAAAACGGCGTGCCTTTGTCCCAAAAAACGTCAAGGGCGTGTGTCAGGCATAGGAAGCTGATCACGTTCTTGTCTATCAGATTGACAAAATACCATGAAACATATACAGAAATCTGAGACCAGATAGACTTATAAAAAAGATTGTAGCGTCACTCATTATTTTTTTTATTTTAATAAGTAAAATATGTCAGTATGACTTTGGCAACTTTCATTGTAATAGACCTTGAAAAGCTTATGTCGAGATGGTTCTTATAATTTATAGTATTGCAGGATTTAATACAATATCTCCAAAACACGATGTTTAACTCTAACAAAACGTTACAAGTAAAAACGCGTAGAAAACATTAATAAGTACTGAAAACAATTTTCTTCAGTCGTAATCCGTCACAATACATCACGCGAACATCTGTATTTGTTGAAATGACAAGGCAATAAAGAAAAAAACTCGGAAATATGAAGAATTTATATAGAAATTGTCTAGTTCTATTTTGTTAAGATTTCGCTCCGGAATTACTTCTGCTCCGACTCGAAATAAGTTATATTTTGAAAGGACTTGGCTACTTGGAATTCTAATACGGCTCAACGGCTTTATTATCATTAAAAGCTTTAATTATTAACATTTATATTCGTAAAGAAACGTTTCTAGTTACTTTCAATGTATGTTAAGTTTACATATAAATCTTCTATGCGTGTTTGTAATTAAACTTCAAAACGGCTGACTAATTTTCTTTTTGCGTTTGCTTAAGTCGATGTCAGTGCGCTTATCGGGTCCGCTAGTTTATTTACTTACTCGGCAGGTGTCACGACCCAAAGTGGGTCTTAGCTTCCAGCCAAGAGAACGCCAGCTTTGACGATTTTCAAACTCAAAATTACTTTCATATAGGAAAATAAGTACACTTATGAACGCGAACAGAACGTGTTAGATTTATAATTTATTAAGGTTTTATAGTATTTACAATCTTATAAGAGAAACAGATATTCACAAAACTACTTTAGAATGTAACATATAAAAGTATATATATGTTAATTATGGTTGGATCTTTATGTAAGTGTTGTCGCCTGGATAAAGAAAGGTTCTATTTTCTTTCATGTATTCCTTGCTCGCTACAGCTATATCGATCTGGTCGATATAATTTTTACAAAAAACCTATTATTGTTTTTTTAGTAATATTATTTGTTAAATATTTTAACTCTAATGTAATTAAAAGTGTGTATGTTCATCAATGGGTTGAATTTTCCCCGATCATATATTTAAGATATTTCCTTTTCTTCGCTATAATATCCATTTAATCATGAAAGAGAACTTAACAATAAAGCATACAATATAAATGGGTTATTATAATAAAACGCTCGTCATGTTTGCGTTCAACGTATGATGTGAAAAATATGCTGATATTAGAAAAAATATATCCATAGAATAAAATTAATCTGTGTTTAACGTGTTACAGATTTTTTTATAGAACTGGGGGCAAACGACTGGCCTTTTAAGCATTGGTACGCTTTATTGAAGGACCCTAAGTCGAATTGGTTTGGAAATACTTCAGTGGACAGCTGGTTCCACATAGTGGCGCGACAAAATCTGCGTTAACAACTCAGTTGTGGAACGACGGACGTCGAGGTAATGATGACTGAACTGAAAGATTGATAAGGATTAACAGACTTTAAGGTCTAGTCTTAACTATTTAAATATCACACACACAACGACAAAAATGTTAAGAATGTTCTAGCGTGTGCTTATTATGGGGTGGCTTATTAAAAAAAGAACTATTGAATGATAAAGTGTATTTATCACATTATTTTATATACGGTTTCAGGTTTTATGAAAGATTTTTAAACTTTTAGTGAACTGCATTCTGTTGTTTTTAATACGCAACATTATATCTTTCGGTTGCAGAGAAATCTGTCAGGTAGTTCTTATTTTACGCAGACGCTAGAGTAAGCTTGTAGACAATAAGCTGTTAATAGAGCTTCAATCTGAGCATAGATATAACATTTCCCGTAGAGTGGATCTCCAACTATGCGTTAAATAGAAGGAGCTTAGAGATCGTATTAGTGTAATCGTGGGGTCGAGCTTGGTTCACTTTGCCTCATTGCGCTTTGGTTCACATCTACCTATATTTTTCGTAACTTAATGCCGCACTGCAAATGCGTTAAGTGTTTTAAATGTGTTCGGGCTGTTATTTAAAATATAAAACCTGTTTTCTTATTCTAAATTCAAAAACAAGAGCCAATACTTAAAAAAACGATCTTCAACTTCACCTTTTGAGCGAATGTTAAATGCGCACATAGAAAGTGCCGGGGTTCGAACCTACGACCTCAGGGATGAGAGTCGCAACCTGAAGCCACTAGACCAACACTGCTCTAGACGGGGAATTAGCCAAAGAAAAATATAAATTAGATAGTAACACAAACCATCTTGAGTTATTGCTCGTTTTCGTTGGTACAATTTCTCCTTGTTCCTCATTTCGTGTAAGTTTGTTGAACCAATAGACCAAAGATGGTAAGCCTTTTGAATATCACTGAGAGCGATATGGCAGTAATTTAAAGTGGTTTCACAGCTCGACCGGGGTAAATTACGGGTAATCACGACGACTAGTCACGACCCCGGATTTGTTCGCACGAAACAATACGTTGTGATATTGAGATAGGCTATAGTCAATTATGTTACTTCTAAAACAGTATTTTAATTTTAATGCAATGAGTCAACTTCTTTAGATAAACTAATTTATAACATTAAGTAGATAACCCGGTGAACTTTATCACCTACATATATTTGTGTCTAAAGTAATAATATAATTTTTAAAACAAATCAAAGAGATTGGGCCTCATACTAACTACAGCTATGAAACTTCAGCTTCAAATAAATATATGACAACCAAGTGACAATATTTTATTTCTAAAAAGACAAAATACATTTGATGTCCCATGTATTTCCCAGATAGAAGCAGTTTTTATTGGAGTATTTAATTGTTTGAAATATTTTCCTTCACATATTATTTTTGTTTCCCTTTTAAACCACAAATATTTGAAGATCAGAATTAGCCAACTAGGTCCAGCCATTCTCGAGTTTTAGCGAGAGAATTAGGATGGCAAATAACGCATTCAAGTAATGTTGTGACAAAAGTTTTGTAACGTGCTTTTTAATTTGTTATTAAAGAAATAAACTCGTGCATATGTACATAAGAAAGATAGTGGTTATTTAAATAATTTTAATTTATCTTACAATTTAATATCTATTAAGATACTTCTCAACCATCAACTACAGGTTTACAGTAGTAGTACTAAATATTTTGAGTGAGTAGAACTCTAACTTAAATCATAAGGTCACAAGCAGTGTAACCTGAGATGTGCAGATTGCCCCGAGGGCATTCATCATTACCACAATTCCCAATCATTATCTACCTTTACTGATTTCTTACTTCAAGAATATACTAAAGTGGGTACTATAAGTGATCTAAACATCGACCTAACTTTCCCATAGGTAATTGTGGATCATATAACTATATCTGCCGTAATTGAGTAAGAAAATGTAGTTTTTGGATGTTGACGTATTACATATATCTTCTTTTTATATAAAAAATTATCGTGTCACAATGTTTGTTCCCATCCTCCTCCGAAACGGCTCGACCGATGCTTATGATTTTTTTTATGGATATTCAGTAAGTCTGAGAATCGGCTACTATCTATCCTTCAAACCCCTTAGTGATAAGGGAAGTCCACTCTAAAAAAATATTTTAGTTTTTAGAAACTTTTGTTTTTATATTTTTCGAATAAAAAATACATACAACCCTATTTTTTATTATAGTAGATAAATTATTTGTATTAAACTAAAAAAATATGTTTCCTGAAAATAATATACATGACAAGACGACGTTTGCCGGGTCAGCTATTAATATATATATATTAGTTTTATTTCTTAACTAGACACTTGTCCTGGTTTTGCTAGCTAGCTGCTAACATTTTGTAATAGGAGGCAGACGGGCAGAAGGCTCGTCTGATGTTAAGTGATACCACCGCCCATGAACACTCACACTGCCATAAGGCTTTTAAGAATTTGCACATTAGGATAAATTCATAAATTTCAATATTTCAATCCAAATACGAAACGTTTAATGCGCTGTTCATAATATTATGACTCCAATTTGCGAGTGTTGTATTGGATAAAGAAGCTGGAAGACTTTCTAAAAGTTTGTCGAGCCTATTTTAATTGGACCTTTAGAATTATATTTTGTCCCATTCGGAAACAGAAGCATAAAAAGGCGCAGTAATGAAGTAGGTCTACAAGACTAACAGCCGAGCGCGTCATTACTTAAAAAACTATTCTGCAGTGAAAAAAAATTGTCCTAGGTTTAATTACTACCGGCCGTCAGTGCCAGCTCGTAGACTCTTAAATTTTTACTCAGTAATTAGATTTTTTAAACGTTTAACCGATAGTGGAAATGTTTTTCCACTTAACGATGCAAGGATTTCTGTCTGGTTCAAGTTTTTTTTGTCTGAAACAGCACCTTGACGGCTGGAAGTTCCACGGTCCGCTGCCACTTTCTTTGGTGAACTAGCGAACTGTGGAATCGGCTCTTGGTGGGGGTCTTGCCAGGGTAAAGAGAATACTCCTCTCTCAAAGAACGGCAACACACACACGAATATGTGTGTTCATGAGCTGCGATGACTACCATTTATAGGCGTCTTATAAGCTCGTTTGCCCTGCTATTACACACTAAATTGTAGCAATACCTACGAGTTGCTTCTCTAAGAGCATTTGACGAAGTTAATATCCAAAGCAAAACTTTTAAAAATATTAGTTAAACGTTAATCCCTTGCAGCTGGCAAATACTATGTACCGATTGTATTGTTCCTTTACATGTTCCTATCTCTAAATTTTAAGTCTCCTTCTAGGATAGCAACCAAGGAAAGACTAGAATATAAAAACAAGAATTCCATAGAGGAATGAAAATCTTCAAAAACGCCAAGAAGCCTCTCAAGTAAATTCTCAAAGCTAATAACAGACAGACAAGGCGAGCTCAATAGAAAATAGATTGGACACCCGCACTCAACTCCACTCGGCGAGATTACACTGACCAGTTCACTTTAAACGCTGAATTAAATTTTACAAGTCAGCATTTATATGGAATACATTTTTATACAGTTTCAGACATGTTTTTCACGAGAAATCTTAAGGAGAAGCTTTGTAAAGGAAGTTTTTTTTATCATTTTCTCTTATGATAAGAATTAAAACATGTAACGCTTTATTTTTATTACAAATCGAAAAATTTAGCGTTGATTTTGTAATGGGCAGGAGGCTCATTTGATGATGACGTTTTATGAATTGGTTCGAAAACATTTCAGTGGGCAGCTGGTTCCACATAGTGGCTAAAAACTGCCTTTAACGCTGAGATGTGCAACGACGGAAGTTGAGGTTATACGGATGGTATTTTTTATTCTGCGTAAACTGAGCTGCAGGTATAAATACGAACAACTCCTCTGAACGCTTTCCGTGGTAATGAAACTTACCGGTAGAATATGCAGAGAGACTCCACATGAACGCAACGCCAAGGGATCAAGCCGGAAGGTGACTGGTCGTCGATCAAGATTCCGTTTATGATAAGAACTACAGCGTATTCGTTATGTTTTACCTTACTTAGAAATAACAAAACTATAGATACCCCTAAGGCACCGCACAGAAAATACAATGAGTCGCATTATAGCAAAATGAGTACAAATTTTCGCCGCAACGCGGGCGTAATGACTGGTATTATTCAATTTCGATAGACAGCGGCTATTACGTTAAGCCTCCGCAGTCGTGATCGTATCTTGTAGCCACCGTTGGCTACCGACTGATTCTACGCCTACTCGCGAAATGGACAGCGTGGCTATGGAGTTGTATGTTAATTTTATTAACATACTTGACTTGTTTGAGCTAACGCGGAATATGCTTAAAAAGGAGTACTAAGAATATCTATAGCACAATATCACCTGCATCATGATTTCACATGCCTCAAGTACATACCCTCAATTTCACGCGTGTATGATGGTGTGAAAGTACAGTCACAGCCGAATTAGGTTTAACGTATTTTTTGTATATATTATGTATTCCACCATTGGCTCTGTGTTTATTATTGTTTTGATTGTATATAATGTATGTTAGTTGCATAAGAAATAAATAAATAACTTATTAACAACGATGAAACTGCGATTTTCTCAAACAGCAATTCGGAACTCAGCATCTATTTAAGTACAATAAAAATATGACATTATTAGTTGTATCTATATGTTTATGTACTAGGGATTTAAAGTGATTAAACTGGGATTTTTCACAAAAATTAAATATAATCGAAATGTACATCAATATTGTCAAAAGATGGATTGACAGACTATTGAAGATTGGGTGGGCTGAAAAATCTTTGTTTTAATAGAATTTGGTTTTTATAATTCAATATAGCAACGATTATAGCGGTCATACAATTTTCGATACCATTTTTATAGTACGATTTGTCTTAAGCCTCAAAATCGGCTTTAGATTAGGCAATAACCTCTTCAGAGCAAAATCTGCATGAGCATTCTATTGAGATCTGAGAACAGAAAAAAGTAAGTTGGAGCCAAATCTAGAGAATACGGTGGATTTTGCAAAGCAGAAAGAAAATTTCATGGACTTAAACAGTTAACAATACTCCACAGAATCATTGTTCTAGCGTCCAGTACAGCCCAATCGATATAGTGGCTGCAATTATGTTAATGCAACGCCGCCGGCCAGCGAGATGCAATTGAAAATGTAAACGAACCGTCGACCTTCCATCGGCTTATGATCGCCTGGTACTGCTGCAGATTAGATGAGGCTCTGCTAGATAAGATTGAATTGAACTAGAAATGTTTTTACAATTTGATTTTCAATTGTGGGATCTTCAGACGAGATTGATTTTTTAAACAACGAGCTATATATCCTGAATTATCGGGATTGGTTAAAGGGAGTATACTCTATAAGCCTTCTCATGTGGACCAAACATTGAACACCTTATATCGTTTAGCATTTTATTAATACTGACTCAAAGAACGCTTGCTGGTCTTAAAATATGGCGTGTTATATGAAACATTTACATATAATGTACAAGGTCTTTCCTCGATGAGTAGGTTAACTGTTCGCAATATTTTTTAGTACCTTAAGAGTAATAAAGACATTGAGGGTTATTTACGATTCACGACAACATCAGTCGCCCGGCTTCCGGCAGACGCTGTGAATACGCAATGCTGTGATTTACATTTTTTGTAATTTATAGTTGTTCTTTTTATAAAATATTGTAACATGTCGATCTAAGCAAATTGGTTAAACTTTTTAAGTACAAAGTTCTAAGCTTAGTTTAGGTAAGTATACAGCGTATTTTGTCAGTGTTTTTTTAATAGATTTTTTAGTATCCGAGATGGAAAAGCATTTGCGCAATGCTCCCAAAAGTAGCACTCTGCAACTCGACACTCAACAGAATCTTTGCTATTCAGAGACTGGGTGAGCTACACCCACTACAATCACCTCAAGTAGTTCCTATGAGAGGCCTCAGCGGCATAGTCTATACATTACTCGACTCCTAGCTTTGATAGCTATCATAATATTATAAAATAAATATAATTGTAAAGCTTTGCTTATAAAGACTAAGTCAACAAATGTTATGAATATTACAGTTTCTGAGTAAAAGATACATTTCGTTCGCGTTAAATTGTTATAACTATTTAGTTTGATAATAATAATAAAGCCAGTTTAATTTCCAACCGTGACAAAAAAGATATACAGCTTAGTAGATTCTTTACATTATTTTATTTATCTTGTCATCCTATATATCCTATATCTTAGCTAAATTCAGTACCGTCGATCGGAACCCTTTCGCTGGTAAAGGCCTCCTTCAGCTTTTTCCACCTGATGATGTCCATGGCTCTCTTTCTCCATTCGCTTTCTGTTACCACTTATATTTCTTCTATCCACAGTTTAGTGGGGCGCCCTTTTCTCCTTCTTCCACTCGGTCGTTTCTACAGTTGTCTTTAAAGTCCACCTTTTATCTGTTTAGTTCCTATTTAGTTTGAAAAACTTCATTGGAACCGCGATAATCCGTAATTCTGCATCCCAAATATTAATATTACGGAGATAATAATTTCGTCTAACATTAAAAGCACTTGATATAAGTAATAACGAAAGTTTGAACAGTATTCGGCACCATATCATGCACAGTACATTAGGCCGGAATATTTGCGTTTCAGCAAAACTCAAAGACGAGGGGATGAATTAAGGTTTCGCAATATTTTAAATTTATTTACGCGATGCAAATTATGAAATAGAGATGGGGAGGGAAATAGGAAGTTCGGGAAAATTATGTTTATTGCTCTAAGTTCAATGTGACTTTCGGAAAGGAAATATTTGCATATCATCGCAACTGATGATATGCAAATCGTTAAACTAAATCATATTGATATAATAATATCCAAGTCAAAGAACCTTTATTTAAAATAATTCCTTGTTAATCGCGCTAGTTAATCAATAAAAAAATTACACAACGCCTTGTAAACCCTACCCCACTTCGGATTTTGACGTTTATTAGTTACGTTGTTTTAAAACCAATTCGGAACTTTAATGGACTAATCCAAACTAAAACAGTTACACGTTATTCATACCAATTTATCAGACGAATATTTTTAAAAATTCCCTTCCCCGCTGGAATCTTTTTTTGCTAATCGAATAGGGCCGACTATTGTTAATATGCGGGGGAAGTTGTTTGCTTTTTTTTGAATACCTCTTGAATTATGCAATCATATTGATGGAGTTGAAAGCCTTTGAAGGCTATTTGTCATTCTAGTGGCGTATTCATTTAGCCATAGAGTATATATTTTTAAAGAAATCGATTTTTCTAACAGAGTAAACATAAATAAGTTGTATTTCCTTTAAGTAGAATAGAGGTTTACTATGGCGATGAGTTGTTTAATTTACCCTAAAACATAAGCGTTGACTGTTCATCTTTATTACACGCTTTATTCATGTTGTTTGGATAAGTTCATCAACGGACGTCAAGGCAGAATGCGAAATTCCACCCTTGTCACCTCGACGTCCGTCATAACTCAAATAAGTTAGTTCTTGCCGCGCACCACCACTATGTCGAACCAGCTGCCCACTAAAGTATATCCGAACCAATTCGCATTAGGGTCCTTCAAGAAAAGAGCGTACCAATTCAAAATCAAAAGTTTTTATTTCAAATAGGCCTTTGCAGGCTCTTATGAAACGTCTAGTTGCACGGTTCCAAAAAGTGGGTCTCATGGAGAAGAACCGGCAAGAAACTCCATGGACACTCTTTTCAACAATTCTTAAAAGGCAAAAAACTTCTGTATGTTCCGAAATAACATAGTCCAATTGAACAAAGCCATACTGCAACTTTGATTGCACTACCGAATGTTATACTAATCCACTTGGGACTATATCACATTAGGCGGTATTATATGCATAGATATAAATATTATCACTGCGCTTACTTTGACAGAGTTGTAGAGGCACTTAATATTGAAGGGCCCCGGGGACGTTGTCTTAACAAGTTTAACGTGAATTAGTTTTTGTTGGACAACTTCTTGCATGATAATGTTCATAATGGTATCTTTAAGATTGTCTATTATAATTAAAGGAGCGTCTTTCATAGGTCACGTTTGTATTGCCATAACGGTCAGACGGTGATCGAAGGGTCCAAAGTCCAAAGGTGATTATTTATAGTATTTTATGACGGTAATAATCAGAAGGCCAGAAAGAATGGCCGTAGACAAATATCCGAGAGCATTGCCCTTAAAACACGACCGAACGAATCAGTAGTAAACATAGTCTGGGGTTTGATTCACAGTAATTGCACATGTACGGATTCACATAAAACCCTCTCATTTGCCGACTCTAGCCGGAGATCATTATTAGAGGCTTTTGGCAGCCTTTAGAGAAATAGTATGGAAATGGATTTTTCAGCTTGAATTGTTCAACGGTTGAAAAAAGCACAGTACTACAACTGCAGAATTAATGTGAATTATCATGTATACAAATGTTTACAAATTTCATTCGACGCAGCAAGAATTGTTGTAAACCTCAACATAATAGCAGTTTTATTGGACGCTCTTTATTTATTTCAGACAGTTATATCTTTTATAATAACCGATTTTTTTACTGTTTAAAGCTACAATATTGCCCAAATATCGGTATTAGATGATGACCCTCGGCAGAGTGGGAATTTGATGTTGAGGGTCTTTGATGCGTTAATCTTGGAAGTATCCAAGTAGCATACCCAGCTCTCTACAATACACTAGAATGGGTCGCATAACTGTAAGCCCTTTGGCGGAAAATACCGCTCATATTATTGCATTATACCCCAACTATACATTTGCAATAAAACCCTTAAATGTTTTAAGAACTGCGGTTTAATTAGTTCTCCTTGAAACTCGGCAATCAAAGCGAATTCTCTGTATGATTTCAAAGCTTTTGCCGTCCACAATTCTAAAGACAGATTAGCTGTATAATTAAGCAGTTTTGTTTTTCAATACTTAAGTCGCACTCAAGGGGAATATTAAAATGTGCGTCTTAATATGATCGTTTTATTGCTTACGTTTAATGAATTCATAATTTTTATTATGTAAGAGTTGGACAAGGTTCTCTTGCAATATCGTTTAGTTTTTTTTTTTTTTTTTTTATAAAATAGGGGGCAAACGGGCAGGAGGCTCACCTGATGTTAAGTGATACCGCCGCCCATGGACACTCTCAATGCCAGAGGGCTCGCGAGTGCGTTGCCGGCCTTTTAAGAATTTGTACGCTCTTTTCTTGAAGGACCCTAAGTCGAATTGGTTCGGAAATACTTCAGTGGGCAGCTGGTTCCACATAGCGGTGGTGCGCGGCAAAAATTGCCTTGAGAAACGCTCAGTCGTGGAACGTCGGACGTCGAGGTGATACGGGTGGAATTTTGTATTTTGCCTCGACGTCCGATGCTGAAACTCAGCTGCAGGTATTAATCCGAACAACTCCTCTGAACACTCTCCATGGTAAATGCGGTAGAAGATGCAGAGTGACCCCACATCTCTACGCAACGCCAAAGGATCGAGCCGCTCGGAGAGGGATTGGTCATCGATTGTCATCATCATTACAATAAAGTTAACGCAACTATAAGAAGTTCCGTGGTACTAAATCAATGTGATCGGAAAGGTGGTAGTATCAAGTATGACTAATAAAACAAATGTTTTTTTATATATATAAAATGCATTATGATGCGTTTAATATGTGGAAATCGTCTTTAGCAAAATAATACCAGTGTCAGGGGTCCCAGCTCTTCTATAACAAATCTTTTTCAATTACAATTTCTCAATTTTTTACTGTTTACTACACGCGCGAGTGTGTGGGTACATGTGAGTCAATGATGGAGTGTAATATGTAACTATGTAGTTACACATTACATTACGTTAGGTCTCAGGAGCATCTCCAACTCTGCGTAAAGTGTGTTCATAAGCCAGAGCATAACCGTTTTTCTAGATTGTGGACGGTGAGCAGGTCCATATTAAGCAGCCTATTTATTGTATTATAGATATAGTCTACTTGCAGATTGCGACTAGCGGAATCAGTCCTTAGTGTCTGTCCGACAACAACACGCCTATTTCTTTTTAGTTACAGCCTACGATCGTTAGGGAGTGCTCTATTTGCTTTTAAAATTAAATCCATCCATGAGATGGATAATATCTTCCAAACATCATTCCGTTTAATAACATCAAAATGCGTCCAAATTCAGTAGATTCTGTATTTTTTAAAATAATATTAATTAAGTGTATTGTGTCCTCATCAATAAATGATATATAAATAAAATATTTAAAAGAGTCAAGTAATTATTGACCAAGTTATCAATTAAGTGCCGCGGAAATATAGCAAAGAGATTGTGAAGTTCCGAGTTCAAAGGAAGGTAAATATATTACGGAGAAAATATTTTTAAACGTGAAACTAGGTGAGTGGAGCACTGTTGGGTATTTGGCTTTATTTTTAAATTATTACGAGAATTGGTAAACGGAAACAAATTACATATAATTATCAACATCAATATACATGTTTGATATTATTTGTATATTTCAATTGTAAATTATATTAAATACTACATCTTTAAACAAAATAAAGTCGTAAGACAATTACTTATTATAATAGTGATAAGTATTATTTATGAAAATGCACAAATATATATAAATGAAAATATACAAGCGATGAAAAATTTAGTAAACAATTATTTGATTTGAAGTTTGCCAAATAAATCTCGATATATCCTTTTTTATTCTTGTTTATTTACTAAACAAATAATGTTTTTTTAGTGTTAACTATACTTATTAAAGTACTCATATTAGTAAAACAATTTTTTTATAATAATTAAGTAATCTTAAACGATGAAAACTAATTGTAGTTTGTTGATTATTGAGCTTTTTTAAATATAATTTTGATTTATTTCTTGAAACTACTATAAGCTTACCAACTTATCCTTGTTAACGTATACTTGTTACATACCTGTAAGAAGAGAAATATTGTTATTAATAATTAAACTAAGTAAATTACATTGGTAATGTTAAGCCTGGACCAAAATCCAGCCTGCGGACTAAAACAGGGCTTTAGATTCAACCTACACATTTTGTAGACGTTACTCTTGTTGGCCACAGATTTTTGTGTTTATTTCTTGATATTTATTTTCGTAATAGGCGAGTAGCCGATCTACCTGCTGTGGCTTCATCATACGTGCGAGAATACAATGAACACAAAAAATTTGTACCAGCCTTCGCTCGCCACTAGCCCAACTTTTAAAGAAAAAGGATCTTACAGGAAATTATAATACCGATATACGTTGTTAAGAAGCTTTAACAATAAACTAACTTCACTGCACTCAACAAGAAAACAAAAGCAATCACGGTCATTACATTTTGTTTAATTGTTTTACTATTTTTTCAATATACCAAAGACTTTCGTAACATTTTTCCTTCAGAAAATACCGCGGAAATATGAATACTGTTTTCTTTCTTATAGTTTTCTCTGCTGGAAATAAAAGGATTTCACTCCTCTATTCACGAACTTCTGACCTACTTTACACAACTAAAAAAACACTATCGGTCATTACCGATTCTCAACGAATTTGAATATTGTTTACACTATTTACATTGTAGATTGCAAAAGCTGAATGTTGCAAATTTTTTAATGGATATTTGACTCCGAGTTGGTAAGTAAAAGAAGATTTTTTATAGAACAGGGGGCAAACGGGCAAGAGGCCTGATGTTAAGTGATACCGCCCCGCCGTCCATGGACACGCGAATGCGTTGCCGGCTTGTCTTGAAGGACCATAAGTCGAATTGGTTTTGAAATAATTCAGAGGACATTTCACATAATGGTGGTGTGCGGCAAATACTGCCTAAAAACATTCAGTTCTAAAAAGTAATAAAGTTAGATGCTGTTGAGATGAAAGCTGTAGGATTACTTAGAAAGGTCTTAATACATTTACTCAGTCTAAATTGACTATATAACAACCAGACACCTTGTAAACTAAAGTGTCTCTGTGGGTATTAGCACGAATAATTTACTTAGAAAAATATTACTTCTATTCATATACCTCCATATCAGGTATCTAGACATCACTCATAGTTAGAATGCAATGAAGATTAATGCTCTGTTGGAGATGCCACCGTGCATAGAGTTTCGTGTACGAATACTTTGACTATGTTTTTGGCGAATAGATTTTTATTTACTTAGTATTAGCAATAGTCGGATGTATCTTCTTTCCTTAAGTAATGTTTAAAGAAATTTTTTTCTCATTACAATATTGTATTTTATTTACATGAGAAACAATATTATGTTTTTTAGACTAGACCGACTAGATTCACTTTGAAATGTATCTTCAATGCCCTTTTGAATTTGTTAAACAAGTATACAAATTTAACAAAATATGTAAATATATTAAATACACAAATAAGTGTGGAATATTGAAATCTATATATCTGAAATGATTAAAATTTTGTGTATAAACTGTTCCTTTTACTCGTAAATTTTAATATAATTCCATGTAAACAAACATTATCTTTGGCATTTATAATATTTATTTTAATACACCAATAAAGTTGAGCTTATTTTAAAACAAAACAACAAGCTATGAATATCAAAGGGAAATGGTAAAAGGGTGCCTTTTAAAAATTCCCAAAAAGACTGCTTTGGATCTCTATTAATATTTAGTTCCTTGGTTTTCCTTTCATTTGGAATGTAAAATTGAAAACAAATATTAAATAAATAATAATTTTCTCTTTATCTTTGTACAAGGCATCTTTTGTATGACATTAACAGTACAGTATACAGTATCTCAGTGTTGGCCTAGTGAGGCCCAGACCAAAAAGGGTTGTAGTTGTAAAAAATATCACTGATTGAGCTTTAAATGCATTATATTTTAAACCTCAATCAAACGTCAGACTAAACCTGTGAATTTATTGTCTTTGGAGAGAACGAACGACTTGTAAATTTAACGAATAAAAAATATGAATATAAACATATTCTTGTTTTTAAATATATTTAATTAAAAACGCGATATAAACTGGTCCAAATGCGTGAAGCCACAACATTACAATATTTATGGCTAAATTGAATCCACACCCGATGTGTTTTGTCAGCAACACGCGGGATGTTCGCGACATGAGGGCCTATTGTATACTACTAGGGTTGTGGGCAATGTATCGAAATATTTAAACCCTTTTAAATTTTAACATACTTGTGTAAAGATAACCTAGAGTAACTTATTTATTAACAGATTAGCATACGTTTTCAATGCTTTATAAGTTTAAACTCATAAATCCTTTGAACAAGTCACAGAGCAGCAAGATTAAAGAATACAGCGAGAATTCAAAACCAAAGATTCGATTACTCTTAACGATTCCAGATTCTACAATGAAGCCTTACAAATTCTATTACTATCTGAACTAATTAAATAACAGACCGTGACATTGGTTTAATAGCACTTAAGCTGATTAAATTAGGCATCGATTTTATTTAAACCGTCTTTGGATATCAATTTGGCCATTATCAGAGAACAAAATTGCCACCAAAAATTGTTAGAATTTTGTTTGAATTCGAAGGAAATATTCAAATTATAAATTAACTAAATTTTACCTCGATAAACAATTCTTAGCCACAGATCCAAAGGCCGTAAAACGGTATTTGTAATACTACACTAGTAATTTACGAAGTGAATTAAAAATCAAGACGTAAGAAAAAAAAAAACAGCTTCACAGCCACAACAAAATGGTTACGGTATAAACAGCTGCGAAAATATTTTATCGACTATGTTTAGTATTGTACATCACTCGTAATGATGCATTATACTGCAATGCCAATGGAGGGTAGGGGGTTCTATTGTGCTGAGAGGTGTTGAACTACTATTTTTGGAGGCGCTTTTAGAAGAAAAATGGGGCATGTTTTTATAAACATTTCGAGAGTGTATCGAACGTTTGCGCTTATTTTCAGTGCGATGTAAGTACAATATATTTATTAAACAGATCCTCGAGAATTTACCTAGATGCATGTGACCTTCAACCGTGGCGTTGTAGGTTTGATTCGGTTTGGACTTTTGGTCTATGTGCGCATTTAAATCTCACTTATACGATGAAGGAAAACATGTAAATGCATGCCTTGGACCCAAGAAGTTAAGTCGAAAGTAAATGTACTACTAACATATTATGTAAAATGTATGTATGTATGTAAGATCTTAAATTAAAATTAATTAAGTTAAGGGTTTAAATTCTCGTCTAGCTTCAGCGCCTAAGTGGAGTTTTTGTCTTTATCTTAATCTTGACAACTTAATAGAGACTTGAATGCTTGAAATCTTAATTGATGAATATTGTTTTAAACTTGTTATTAAAAACTTTTGAAGAGATTTTATTTAGCCGTGGATCTTGTTCATATAATAAACAATAATGTCTCAAATATATAAAATCTAGTCTAGTCTAAACAGTGGATAAAAAAAATTCGTTAATTGGCATTGAGAGAGTCCATGGGCAGCTGTGTCACTTAACATCAGGTAAGCTTCTTGCCCGTTTGCCGTGTATAAAAAGGTAATGTTATCGGACACTTGTGTAACAAAATCCTTTAGTAAATTAGGTTAGTTTTATATTACTTATTAGTCTTAAGTTAGGCTAGATCGTAATGCTAAATTACGTCACTGTGTAGAAAGAATTTATAAAAAAAATATGAGTAGTACATAAAAATTAAATAGCTAAAACATTAGAGTTATATCTTAAATGTAATAGGGCAAACAAATGATTCCATTTATATTTCACCCAAGTACTCCATTGTTTTGTAAAATTCACGCTGCAAGTGCAAGTGCAAGTCTTTACAAGACTTGTTAATCAACTAGCAAAGAAAATGAGGAAGTTGACTGAATTACGTTTAAAAATCGCTATAATCTTACAATTTGGAGGCAGGAGTCTTATCGTGGGCCCGCAGGCGACTCTCGACGTATTTTTGCTAACAACTTCTTTCAGGAATTTCTAGAGGTACATTGTGTGAGTGGAGTTTGATTTTCTCGTTATCAGCTTAGCTGAGCACGTTCCTTACGAGGGACAAATTTACCTTTTTCAAATAAGGGCTCTATATGGATAACTTAAAAAAGTTATGGACCTTTGAAAAGTTAAAATTGAAACTGAAAACTTTTAATGGAAAAAAATGTATGTTTTAAGACATCTTTACAAAAATAGGTCTTTATTCCTTTGATGAGTAATTTGATCCACTAAATAATAATAATTAAGCTACTTTAATTCCATACTATAAAGATTACAAATCGAATGGGTTCACACTTAGTTTTTGTTACTTCCATAACTTCGTGTCGTGCAGTATGGACTCCCTTTGGGTTTTAGTTAACTAAGGCTTTATGAGTTATAGTGTTGCCATGTTTAACATATAAAGCAATTTAAAAGTGGTTCAATAACCTGTTTATAAATCCGCAATTTTTAACTTGCTAAACGATAAAATGTAACCCTCAAAAACTTTTAAACCAAAGAAAAAAATGCGAACACAGTATTTGTGTTAGCCTCGCAAATTCCAACTTGTCGTTCTGTCTAAATATTTAAAACCTTAGGGCGTGGCAATAAAGACATCGTTACAGCAAATACGATACTGAGACGAGGAAACTTCTTACTAAGGCAAAATTGCCTCTTTCCTTTATATCTCCTTCCCTTTGTTACGACATCGCGTCTCGAATCTGTATTTTATTTTGCGACTATTTATCAACTTGTGCCTGTGTCAATAGCATCATATAATTAAAGGTAATGGAACGAGGATTTATCATTCTATTGTTGGATTGTTTAGTGCTTAATTTAGAAAGATATAAACTAATTCTTGTATATGGAAACTATACATCTAAGTCAAGCTAGCGAATAATTTTTTAGCAAGATTATTATAATCGCATAGTTGATATGAGATTGTTATTATTTTATATATTTTTAATATGAACTGTTTTTCAGTGTTATGTCCGACCCATTTGCAATCGCAGAATTCTTTCTACTCGTTACAAAACATCTTAAATCTACTTAAGGTTGTCAGTTAAAATTTAGTAGCCGTCGATTTTAAAATAACAGTAACTCGCTTTTCGTCCGTAAGCTCACCATAACACATACGAAGGATTTGTTTTAACGCCAGCTTTAATCATGTTATTTACTATATGTCTCGAGATTTTGTTATTCTGCCTTTGTCATGGAAATACGCTTTCTATCGCTTAAAGGTGTAAAATGGATGGTAACGATGTAAATGGAGGTTTAGATGAGGTTACATACTATTTATTCGTGTGCTGATAGCCCCTTTTGCGTCTACATAATGTACTGTTTAAGTACGAATGGCGTACAATGCTGAGAACTGTATACGATGAATTTTAAGTTGGATCGCGTTGTTCTAGATATTGCTGTTTGAGTTTAGGTTTTAAAGCAGTCCTGAATGAAACTCAATTCAATAAATATAATTAGGGCACACGATGATAAAAACCCTTTTCTAATACAACTAATAGCGCTGCGCTGTATTATTAACGAACAAAAACAACCTAAAAATGATTCCCCATTAAAAACAAAGTCGAAAATGAAAATGATTTAGTCATGAAAATGAAATGAAAAGGCAGCATCCATATTTACGAGTTAGTACAGATTTAGGTTCTGGACAAATATCAAACATTGTTTTTCATAAACATAAAGCAGCCGGATTTGTAAAATTAACATATTGTTTTGTGTTGATCCAACGAATTTTGGCCTCTTGACGATTTGAATGATATTAAAATATTACTCTGTTATGAAATAAAATCGGCCCCAAGTGCTCAGTTAAATTATTTATCATACATTAAATTAATTACCTCATTTAATAACCAAATACAATTGAACTTTTATATTACGGTAAACAACCAAATATTTATTATGTGATTAATAGTCCATCTGTGACAATTTCAATAAACAGATGTTACAAATGTCTATATATTAAAATATAGACATTATTGTAATTGGTTAGGTTTGGAATTTTCATTAGTCCTTTTTGGCTTTGTCTTTTACTGGAGGTTGGCCTCTCGTGAAGCGTGTTTTGTGTCAGATGCAGTAACTCTCCCGCAGTCGCGTCTCCGAACGTGGTGAACCCATGATTTTTTCCTTCTACCAACACGCCATTTACCATGCGTTTTACCAATTATAATTAATTGAAGGACGTAGTAGCGATAAGTAAGTAAGTGTTTATTGTCAATTTAAGAATTTATTAAGCCGATCAGGCGTACACAGTCCAAACTATAAAGAAAATCAATTCACCGGGAAGACAAAGGCTCGTCCGGTAACTGGGTATAAACTATCGACAAGTTGCCGAAGACGCCACCGAAAGCGAAAACTCTGCCCGCATCGGCTGTTATTTTCATTTAAGTTTGAAAATTGCGAACGCCGAGCAAATTGTACTCGAATAGGGATCGATAATCCGATTCTAGGTGCGATTTTCTTCCGAGATGGGCTTCTGTGTAAATCTTTGCTATGGAAAAATTTTCGGAAATTGTCTCCGAGATTTATCGCTGTGCCGTGAACGTGAAATTGTTTTTTGATTTTACAAAAATGTTATTTGGGATGTGGCTTTTCGCTTGAATTAATTTTAGCGTACTGAAAGGGCCGGCAACGAACACTCACAAGCCTTCTGGCCTTGTAAGTGTCCGTGGGTATCACTTAACATCAGGTGAGCCTACTGCCGTGACCGAGTTTTATAAAAAAAAAGCTGTGATATGTGGGGTAGACTACATCATTCATAATACTTTTTGCAAGTAAAGTAATTCTTACGATTCCTTAATACCATTGCATATTGAAAAAGTTATTTAGCTGTTCACGTGAACTAATTTTACTTGAACATAACATAATTCGTAGTAACATAACTGGCCTAATTCAAACCGTAAATAATAATTGTTATAATATCGTCACAAAGAAAGTAATAAATTTTAATTCCGAAACTCGGCATCTTTCACGATTATTATACCATTTCTCAGGCCTTTGAGTATTGCGGGACCAAAAGATTTTTCATAAAAAGAAACTTCGTCTACGAAATTATGATTCAATTAGTATTAAAGGATTGGAATCTCAAAGGAGTTGAGTTTTTCGGGTCCGTCGAGTACGACTGATACAGCCTTTGTGCTTTCAAGCAGACTAAGCACACCCAGCTTTTCGTTTGTCGTATAAAGCTATTGGTACAAATAACGAGTGGAAACATATAATATGCTGTGGGATAAGCGAAAAGCGGCATGCCTTCTAATATATGCAACACATTTTTCAATTTATCTGTTAATAGTAATTGTTTATGTGAAGGACATATGAATTCAGCAAGTCCGGGTATTGACGGCCTCTTTTCATACATATACGATTGTTTATATACTTGACTTAAAGAAAACCATCTCAGAACCGGGGCTTAGTTTATGTTTAATATTACATGTATATTAAAATAATGAAACACGGGAGAAGATGCCTGCTGAACGGATTGTTTCGTATTTCGGCATGAATTATTTCCACATCTTAGATTGAACAAGATTGCAGTAACAATTTGTCATGGGTAAGACTGGATATTTGTTACACAAGCCCCAGCAGAGTTGGATTAAGTGACGAATTATATTTTTTACTCTTCACAGCCTCGCGATGCGCCCGTAACTTTGAGTTATTCGTCTTAAGGCTTAAGGGGCGCTTGGAGTGAACGAAATTTCACGGAATTCCCTTGATGGATGAATACGGAAGCCTTAATTCCGTAATTCCGGCGCGAAATAGTAAAGGAAATGAAAAACTGCTCTGTGACATTAATGACGTCATATTCTCTGAACAACTTGATATAAAAATACAGCGAGAATTTCTCTTCGAGATGTGTTTGTTCAAATGAAATGTCGTGTTAAGATTCTTGTAATGAACACGTGTATTATTCAAGAAAATGTACAAAATAATATGCCTTATAATTTTTAAATTAACAAAGTTTATAATTAGACATATTTTGCGAAATTAAAGCCATTTCAGGAAAAGAGAATAGAATTTTTGTTCGATGGCATTTAAAGTTCAGTATAAAGGTGAAATAAAGGGCAAGGAAACTATGTATTTCCAAAAGCGCGCTCAGGAAGGCCGATCGCATTGCCAATTTTTACCAACTTAGCACACAATACATTAATAAAATTGTATTTTATTGATGTACACGTATATGTCTTGAAAATAGAGGGAATGTTGACATTTAGATAATTCTTTTCATTAAAAAAATACAACTATTAAGCAAAATTATTAGAACTGTGAAATGTGATTTTAAATTTATATGTAATAAATTTCAGATGTATATATGTAGTGTAAGTAAGCTGCACTAGATAACTAAATATATGAGAGGGTGAGATGAAAAACCTTACAACCTCACAGGTCCCTAAGCCTTACAGATGTACCATAACATATAAATAAGCACTGGATGAGACATCAAGAGACCTAGGTAACAGACGAAGCCCTACAGTTATCTCAAAGCTATCAGGCTCACCACCATATTTGAAGCTTGAAGGAGTCTTCGCTACTTTGAGAGGAAGCGAGAATTTGCCCAGCTTGCAAGTTTTTTCCTTTGATACCAATGACGCATTAGCAATGTCTTTTTATCATTTCACCACGGCCATAGAAAAAAGGATATTCATTAAACACACATAAAAATTAAACGAAGCGCGCCTTAAACTAATTTCCGGCTAAATTCCAGGGATAGAAAGGGACAAACATGAAATAACATTTATTTTGATCATCTATCCTTCGTCAAACATGCGTTTAATAGGGGCCAATTAAAAGTGACATTTGTTCTACCAAAATATCGTCGTATAAAAATGTCATTGGAGCAGCGTATCAAATTGTTTTACACCTCACGTTTACGATCTGTCGCTGGTTTATGGCGGCAATCCATGTTTAAGTGTCAAATTTTGGTCAAAGCCTTTGAATTGTATGACCTATGTGTTAATTGAGGTATATGAAACTTGCAGTGTGGATTACATTGTTGTCAATGTAGAATGTTACCGGTAAAATTTTATATACTGTTCATACATTTGTTTTATTCAATTCAAAGGTTTTAGTGACAAAAACGTAAGTCATATAAACGACATATAGACAGTAAAATCGGAAGTTCCTTTTGCGTTATTCAATTGAATTGCTGATACTACATTTTTACCGTAATGGATTTAAAAATACTACAATTTACAAGTGTTTAGTTTTTTTTTGTATAACGGGCAGGAGGCTCAACTAACCTAATTTTAAGTGATACACAAAGACACCCACTATGCCAGAGGGCTCGCAAGTGCCTGGCCAGCCTTTAAGGAATTGATACGCTCTTTCCTTGAAGGACCCTACCCTTGAACTCGTTCGGAAATACTTCAGTGGGCAGTTCCACATACTGGTGGTACGTGGCAAAAACTGCCTCAAAAAATGCTGTGGAACCACGGACTACGAGGTGGATTAATCCGAAAAACTCTTCTGAACATTATTACTATATCATAGCCTATTAGTCAATAATTCTTGAATGAAATCTACACAATTCAGGCAAATTGAAAGTGTTTTTTAGTATTAAATTACAAGCTTAATCAATTATATATTTTATTAATAACTGAAAAAATTACGTCATTATAAAATTCCGTGTAACATTGTCAATCAAATCCTGAAACAGGAAGACAAGATCAGAGAATATATTATAAAAAGCGACACCACTAATTGGTTTCCGGAAATACTCCATTAACAAAACCTTTTGTGTCTTAATCATTGATTTTAAAGTCAGCGGCAAACATCGAAACAAAAGAGAACATTCAGTTTCACATGTCAAACGATATTTGCTCGATATTGTTCTATTTCACCGATTTACTGACGTATCAATTGTTTATTATTTTGATTCCTTAACAACTTTGGAATATAGAGATTTTAAGTTAAATATTATTTAAAACTGTTTAGCTCTTACAATTGTTCATTAAGAGTTAAGGGTTACGGAAAACAATCAAATAGATTTTTAATAAGTCTTTCATAGCAAACAGAGTTTATGATTTAATTCATTCGCTCCAACGGTAAAGGAAAACATCATGAGGAAACCGTTTTGCTTTAGACCCCAAAAGTTTGAGGGCGTGTCAGGCACTGGAGGCTGTTCACCTACTTGTCTAGATTGACAAATGATTATGAAATTTGAGTCAACTAATATGAAATTAATAATAGAAAATAAAAACCTGAAAACAACCATTTGTTATGTAACAGGAGTCAAACGGGCAGGAGGCTCACCTGATGTTAAGTGGTACCACCACCCACGGGCACTCCTTGCCTGAAGGCTCGCATGTGTGTTGCCGGCCTTTTAAGAATTGGGGCGCTCTTTTCTTTACCGGTGATGCGCGGAATAAATTGCCTTAAAAAACGCTCAGTTCTGGAACGTTTATGACAATGATATGTACATGTCTATTATAAAACGAGGCCTGGAAGCACTGTTTGTATTTCGAGTCATTTTAACAGTAAAGGTTCTAAACATTTCTACTATTCGTAGCTCATTGTAACCTCATTAAAGATTCAATATAAATGTTAATCAAAGTACAGGAGAATCGATTTCATTTAAATTCACCAAAAGACAATTAAGCCAGCATTACGCTATAAAAGTGAAGTTTTCAAGAATTGAAATTTAAATGTTACTAATGGAAATAGCGCATTTAAAGTAGCCATTAAACAGCTCCGACACATTATAAAATTAAGTAATCTTGCAATGCTGCGTTGCAGGTGTGGCGGGGGAGGGGGGAAGTGTTTGTGGGAATACGAAATGAAGCATGTGATTGCTAGCGAATCGCATTATGTCGTTTGGGATATAAATCCCTGCTAGATGTGAAGTAATTTTCGTCGTATGTAGATATTACATTGACTTTTCAGTGGATAAGTTAAAATTAAATTAGTGGCGCAACAAACTTTTTAGATTTCTGGATGTGTTTAATGATCACATTATGTAATAGGGAAGTAGGTGATCAGCATCCTGTGCCTAAAACACGAGGTCAACTTTTTGGGTCTAAGGTTTCTGCATGATGTTTTCGTTCACCGTTTGAGCGAATGTTTAAGGTGCGTAGAAAGAAAGCTCATTGGTGCTCAGCCGGGGATCCAACCTGTGACCTCAGGGACGAAAATCGCACGTTGAAGCCACTAGGCCAAGCTCATTTTATGTGGATATAAACGCTAATTTACTTTGATTCACTGTTTTTCGTTGAGGTTGGCGTTGTTGATTATTGAATCTGACTAGGACTACTACTGTTAATTACCTTAATAAAGTCTCTGGACCATTATTGAAGCATTCAAAAAATCCATATAAAAATTATGTTATTTAATAGACAAAATACAGTTATAAGAATTAGCTCCAAAATCTTACAATTATTCATATTGAATTTAAAGTATTGAATTGAAACTGTTTCTTCGTGTATATTGTACAACAAAAAAATAATTATTTTATAAGACTATGAGACCAACTTTGAGAATATTGATATTTTCCACATCACCATAGAAGATGTGGAGGAAGGAAGTTTTTGAAGAGGCGTGAAGACTCTGATTTTGTTTAAGCAGTAATTTAAAATATTAATTATTATTTGCTGTTTCAAAGGATAAATTACAGTTTTCTTTAGATTATTTTTTTATATATTTCGTCTAGATATGTAATCTGTTTTGGCTTTCTGTATTGACTAAGTGTTTTGTTTTATAATGTGTATGTTAGCTATAAGATCACTAGTAATTAAATAAATGAATAAATAGACAAGATTTGTGATATAATAATTTAGTAAAATACTTTAAATAACGAGCTAAAATTACGATATTAGTCTAAATAAAACGTGAATAAATGTTAATAATAGAGACACTAAAACGTGGTTGAGGTCACCATTCTCTATTTAAACTCATATCTGAAGTAAAACTGAAATATACAGTTCTAATAATATAAATATGGGTGTAAAGCCTCATCCAGTACGTGTAAATTTAGAAAACAAAACGTCAGGCCTCTTGAAACGCTTCGTAATGGATTTTTATTGCGTCGCTCGCGCCCTCTGTGGAAATTGAATGGCAAAACCGAGCCCCGCTTTTAATTTGCCTACCGTAGACTATAATCGCCTGGGATTTCATTGAATGCAATTAAATTGGAATTCTTGTGCACTACGGAATGGACCACGATTCGATAGAATTAGTGGGTCATTGTAGTTGTCCGTTTTGTTTCAAACCTATTATTGAATGCCTTTGAGTCCATTCTCGTTCTAATTCTAACAGCTGTAATTGTCTCCTAAGTGATTTTAACTGCTTGGTGTGGTCATAATTGTCATGAATAATAGCTGGTTGAATTTCCTATTTCAACGGTTAAACCAGGAAACAGGAAGTACACTATTTTTGAAAGCAATTTCTTAAATACAAAGTTTTCTATCAACCTTGATTTGAAGCAAGTTGTATTGAAATTTACTATAAGTATACGTAACCTCATTGACTAAGATTAAAAAGTTAAAAGAACAGTGGCGCTATAGGTCTGGGCTTTAGATTTCTGTGATAACTTTTTTTTCTTATTAAGTAAGTTTCAGCACTATCAGGCTTCTGTGCCAGACACACGCCTTCGACGTTTTGGGTGTAAAGAATGACGATTGCCTCATTATGTTTTTCTTTACCGTACGAGCGAATGCTGAATGCGCACAGACCTAAAGACACACACAACAAAGATTGTGATCTTTGTTGTGTGTGTCTCGATGGGGATCGATGACCTCAGGGATGAGAGTCGCAGGCTGAAACCACTAGGTCAACACAGCTTAACCAAAACGTTGTAGTTAAAGGTAAACTATTTATAATTAGCTATCTAAACAACAAAGAATTCGAGCAAATATTAGAATTTCAACCCCACCACATGTTTTCAATGGTCCCAAAACTTTTCCGACCCTGTTTGTTTTAGTTTTTGGGTTTCTAATTTAAACTATCGTAGCTTTTATTTGTCGTTTAGTGTAACGTTTGTCGTGGCGCGGTTAGTCCGACCTCTTGTTGGGGCAGAATTTATTCGGCCTATGTTTGATTCTCCCAAAATTTAGGGATAATTTGTCCGTATAATGGAAGTGGTGTTTAATCTTTAATTTGGCTCGCCCCAACAACGGTGAACTTAATTTTGGTCATTTGGCTAAGTGATGTTATCTTTTAGGTGCAAAACAAAGTATCGAAGTTACATAGCTTAAAAACCACGAAGGATTTCGAGGGGTGTAATTAATACCCTTTAACTTTTAGTTAGTATTGTCTGTCCACAAAGGCTCTTGCTGACTCCGACACACTGATATTTACATTTCTATATGTTTCGGGATCTTTTTTATAATAGGACTAGTAGGTATCATTTTTCTGTGACTGACACACGCCGACAACGTTTTGGTTCTAAAGAAGGTAGGTTTTCGCACGATGTTATCCTTCACCAGAATGTCAATGTAGCACAGTAACTCACGACCATAGGTGTCGCATGCTGAAGATACTAGGACAGCCCTGAGATTTTGCGTAATAATAAATTCGCGTTTAATCTAATATCATTTAGTACTGAATAAAAAAAAAACATAGTATATTAAGATGCCAATAGGAATTCACTTCGTCAATTCATTCTGAAATTCAATTTAATCCAAGTACATATCGTTTCTGTTTAATCAATCTCAATTGAACGTATACTTTTATTTTCATTACAGACATATTTGCTTTATTAATGTTCTGCTTATATTGAGAATGTGATATGAAAGTTATTAATATGAACCTAAGGTCAAGTTGAACAAAAGCTTATACGAGCTTTTTCTCCGTATTTTGGGAGAAAACATTCATAGATATATTTTTAGGTTGAAAATTATTTCTATTCAGCCAAAAAGAGCACTTATTTCTTCAAATAAGTGATATATTGATAAGTATACATGTCGTAAATAAATAAAGTGAAATTGCGAATATAATTATTAGATGTTATTAATAGATTACGGCATACCGTTTTGCACAAGCAGAGTGGAATCCCTCGCTAGAGGCAGCTCTGAGTCGGTTAAAGTGGCGTCGGATGCGTTGTCTGAGGCGGATGTGGGGGAGTGGGGGGGGACGCGGCGGCGGCTACCCGCGCTCGAACCGCTGCCCGAGCCGTACGGGTGCAGCCGGCCCAGGCCTGAAACAACCAACGCCGAAATTAGATCCATCATAAACATGTATTTTAAGAAAAGGTCTTATAAGTAAACGTGACAACAACATACAAGTACTTTTAACATGAAAACAGTGTGTCAAATAATTCAAAAAAGTATGCTAGAAACTCCGTCCACTGTATGCGATTCTATGTATGTTTCCTTGAACGTATAGGCTAGTAAGTGATCAGCCTGAGACATCATGAATTTTTGGGTTCATCCACCGTATTTACTGGTATTAAACACCTAGAAACTTTTGGTACGGGGTTAAAATAAGGGCGTTACGGTTGAAGTCGCAGTAAAATTGAAATATATATTTTTCCAAGGCTATAAGAAAGGTCTAGTAGTTTTGCGAACGGATGACATAGTCTTGCTCTTTCGCGAAATTTCTTAAACGTTTTTGACATTCATAAGCATGCGCTAAGACGCATCTGAGCTGAATAAATGTATTTTGATTTGATTTGATCTAACAGATGCAACATTCGCGTGTCTTGTTTGATTGTACTTATAAAGTTTTATTTAATTCACGGACGTGATTATATGTAAATGTTGGATTTCAATATTTTCAGTGCATTGTGTAGATTGATTTTTCGATTTGCACAAGTTAACTTTGACCCATTTTCCTGCGTGGAAATGAAAATGTCACGTGGAAACTCCTTTATTGAATAGAAAATGAATTCCCCAGTGGATTTTACATATATTAAGAATTCATAGAATTCCACGATAATACACGGATAGTATTGCATTTGTTATTTTATTTTGTTGTATTTTTTTTAAAGAATAGAATAATGTAAAATAGGTATTTTGGGACAAAATAACTTTTTAGTATGATTTAAATCGCGTTAGAACACAACAATATTGAAACGATGTGTGTATAATGTTGATAATATAGTATTGTAAAGGATCGATACAACTATTTATTTTCAAATTCATATTTGTTAATCATTCATTTTTAATCACTAAATAATTTTAAATAAATCAGTTACATCTTTAAGGTGGATAAATAATGTGTTTCGTTTTTAAACACATGCAGATATGATTTTTATAAACTCTTCATTTAATATAAACAATTTTTTATCAAAAGGTAACTTTTATGAAGCTTGAAGAAAGGAAATTACACAACGGAATCCAATATTCAATAAACGTTATGTGATTTTGTAGATCATGCTTAAATATTTTTAAGTTTGATAAAAACTACGTAGTCGCGGAGTCCGTAGGAGAGCCATTTACATCTGAAGAAACTATGCTAAGATATCTCATTTTTTATTGAAAGATAATAAACCCTATGTTGTATCAACTACAGCTAGACAGAGACAGGAAATATTTGGAAGGAAACATCTTCAGGTAACGAAACAGCACATATTTCACATATAGGAAATATAACAAACATAAAGTGGAAACTGCATTTGTTTTCACCTTTTTTGCAGGCTTGGCAGGAGGCTCACCTGATGTAAAATGATACCGCCGCCCATAGACACACAGACATTGCTCGGGTTTTTTTTCGGGTATACTTCAGTGGGCAGCTGGTTCCACATAGTGGTGGTGCGCGGCAAAAACTGCCTTAGAAAACGCTCAGTTGTGGAACGTCAAACGGAATGCGGACGTCGAGGTGATACGGATTTTACAATATTAACTATCTCAGCTTATTACACTCAATCAAAATTAATTTATTAGCATTGGTAATGGTATATACACTCATGAACATCAAAATAAAGGGGAGGTATTAAATTGCATTTAGTACCAGTTCTCAAACCAATGGCGCAAAGCGGACAATAAGAATTGTCAATTCCAAGACCAAGTCAAAGTCAAAGTCACAAATAATTTATTCATATCGTTAACACAATGTACTCTCCTGAACGTCAAAAAAAGAAATATACATTAAATGCTTCAAATTTTACATTTAACTCTCCGCCACTCTTTTTGATCGCCATGTTTTTTTTTACGTTAAGTAAGGAACTTCAAAGCATTACATCATGCTTGACTTAAAATATTAAAATGCTACAATCATAAAATAACAAACGCTTAGCTACCACTTATTTAATTTTAATAACTTATGATAAAAAGTGCGCTCATAACTTTAATAAAAAATTAAATGGTCGTGTAAAAAGTATTTTATCATATCACTATGGCTTCGCAAGTCTGATATAAATATTTTTGAATTAAATAAAGCTGGCATACCCAGAGATATGGCGAAACATTTTCAAAAACAGTTCAGTAGATTAGTTGCATATTCATGACATTTGCCCTCATACGAAATTATAATAACAAAGCTAAAACAATTTAATAACCCCGCCGTGACCTAGTCGTTCGAATTCTTTGAGTTGCACGTACGAATTCTTTAAAGCCATTATGGATTCTTGCATTCACGATATTACTCTAACGACCTATTTATAAAAATATATTTAGTACGTAAATCATTGTATAAAAAAGCCTGGAAGCCGTCTAGTAGTGAGTATATGAGTGGGCAACAAACGTGTTTAAAAAAAAGTGTATAATATTCTAAACTGGTATTTATAAATTCGATATTTTGATACCGTTTTAATTAAATTGAAATCTTGATTGACTTAATTATGTTACGACTATGACAAGCGATTTTTCCAGGCAATCCGATATGTATTTAATAGTAAAGAAATTGGATTTCATAATTCAAATAATGAGATTCATCTGATCAGTAGTATTTGGGTAAAATGACATAGTATAATAACACAACTGTCAAAGCAGCAAATTTTTCATATAATTGGAACAAAAGACACTCAATGCCATAATTAAGAAAAGCCCACAAAAAGCTAACAATAGGCTTGTTATAAGTTAATTTTCCCCTTTCGCAAAACAAGAATGCTAATTTGTGGTTTAAGATGTTTTGAAAATTAAAAATTTCCAGCGTATTTAAATTTTTACTCACTTTATTTAAAATCCACAAGCTTTCACTAAAACTCAGTACATAACACTATTCAAAACTAATATAATTGAACCTATATATTATTTTTAAATACACAGGGAACACAAATTGTTCCAACTTCCACAGACTATACTACAAAACTGTTATACATAGTTTGACGTTTCCCTTACAAATGGCATTTAAACGTTAAATTTTATGTAAATGTTTAGTACTCGCGTAAAGAAACGAATATATGTAAATAGTTTTGCTAATACTACTAATCTGGCTGCAAATAAATCGCGAACTAAAAATGTTTCTAGAAGGGATTGTGCGTAGGAGGGTATAAATAAAAACACAGTTTCCTGTTGGGCCGATAGCGAGTGATACCGCAGGATGTCCGCAGTGATAAAATTTAATATGTTGAACTAATTGTGTTTGTTAAAACAAGTTTTATTTTAACTGCCAATCGGGGCTTACCAGTCGTACCTACAAATATCACACGCGTTCTTGAATACGTACGTAAAAATACGCACACTAGATTATTTAAAATATTAATAATTACTTTTTTTTGAGATTAGAAAGGGACAATTACGGGTCAATGTCTCATTAACATCTTTTTGTCCTAGGTCGCGACAGTCCCTTGTGTAGAGGCTGTTTCAGCGAAGAGGAATCAGTCACCCGCGTAGTCCTGGAATGAGTGGCTGTGGTTTCCCAACGTACAGAAATTCTCGGTGCAATGAGGACACTTCTGTGCTTCTAGAAGAAGCTAGGCTGGCTTAGATAGTCAGGACTTTACGTACAACTTACCTATTGAGCGTCTAAGTGCGGAAACTGAGACCACCTACCATGTCTATTTGTCTCTATACTATATACAACAGAACCCAATGTTTATGGGTGAATTCCCTCATCTCAGTTCCCCATTGCAAGCCTTTTACTGTTATTTATAATGAGGAACGTTTTTTCATATCGCGTATTATATAGAGAACGTGTTCCAAACCAGATTTTCATTAAGAAAGCAAGTTCTGTATTAGAACTTGCTTATCTATGCTTGTATTAGAACAACAGTTTTGAAGCAAATCAGAGTAAATAAATACATAATATATATAAATTAATTTATGTCTAGGACTTTTTTTTATTAAATATTCAATTACATTTATATATTATAATTATAAACGGAATATAAAATAAAAATCAGTAAGAGGCTTTGAAGTTCAAAATAAGGATTACATCCAAATCCAGACTTATAAATATACAATTGACAAAGTAAAGAAATAACGTCTACATGACGAAAATCCGTCGAAAACATTCAACAAATACTTTGCGCACGTATTGTTACCTTCGTTACTAAAGAAACTACAATTTGAATTTATATAAGTACAAACGAACCAAGCTGACACCCCAGGGGAGGCCGTCAATGAGAGTGCACAGAGCTTTGTAAGTCTGTAAAATATGTGTCTTTTGCGATATGATTTTGTTTTATTTATATATGTATTAACACTTGTTGCATTAACACAAACGGATTATGACGCGCGCGAGGTCTTAATACATTTTGGACTTGAAATCCTCTTTACCAATCATCAATCGCCCAATTCGTTTTACTTAAGAAAGTAAATTAAAAGATTAGGTGGTCTTAGCGCCAACAGTCTGTTGCAAGATTTAGGAATTCAAGATGTGTGGAACTAAACTCGCCTTAATTTAATCCTGATGATGTACGAATACAGGATATTATTACTTACCTAAAACAATTCTATGAAGCATTTTATTTTAGATTATTTGCCAATTAAACAGACTACTTATCTGTCAAGAGATTGGCAGTTATAGAACCAACGATGCAGCCCGCTAAAAGATTAAATTTGCTAAAGGATCTTTCGGTTCAATAACCACACTTTCCTCGTATGTAAATCAATGTGAACGCCCGGAGAACATATACAATATTCTAAACACGTGGCTCCACGTTAAAGCAAACGCAGAAATTTGTCACATGAGCGATGGCTCACCTACGTGTTTCGCCGACCAAATCCCAAATATAATCTTCCTCTACGAATAAAACACACCTTTATCGCTTTAAGGAGAATAGCTTAAATCCTGCGTCGCCTTCGGGGATTTCACATTTATCACCGCTACTCAACAATTACCGTCCGTTTTGTGTCTTATCATTGTATTCAAAAAGATCATTTTCCATCGTCACATTGCTGAAATTATGGGGCTGTATGATTTCATGCAGTAAAGAAGGTTGACAAATAGGTGTGACGGCGCCATTTTCACTTTTTATTAAAATTAAACAGTAAAAATAAATGAATTCATTTTGTAGCCCCTTTTGAGAAAACGTAGCTTAATTTATAAGAGACCTATACATACGTATAGTTTGAATGTTTACTAAATTTGATTTTTAGTTTTCTGTTGTTTTTGCCGAGTGATTAGAAAAACTGCCGTTACTCTGTAACAGTGCATAACATAACAATGCAATTTGATCTGGGGTTTGAAAAATGATTTTATGCTAATAATAATATTTTTTTACAACGATATAACACTGAACATTTTAGTTAGTAAGTACAACATATAGACTAATTTTAGTACCAGTAAGCTAAACGTAGATTATGCAATTTGAGCAAATTGTAAAAATCCAAAGTAACAGGTATTGAACTACCAATTGTTACATTAACTATTACTTTTATCAATAGAATCACCCAGAGTGACGCAGTACAGTTTTAGCTAACATAACTGAATTAATAAAATATAAGGCCGTAAACATCGCGCAAGTATTTACAGCGCGAACATGGAGGAAAAGCAAAACATTTTTACGACAAATAATCTTTGGTGAGCTTAGAAAAAAGAAAATCACGCTCAAGATGTATAAACTTGTCAGAGCGAGCTCTTGGAATAAGAAAACAAAAGATAAATCTGTCAGGCCTCAGCGAAACAGGCGAAAGGTCCCGTCCACAGTCGTAATTCAATCGTAGTCCTACAATTTCACTGACGATTTATTCGGCATAACCGTAGTTGTCAAATGCTAACGTCGGCGTATCGAAGGAATAAATGATAGACATAAAAGATCTAGAGACAACGGTGTGCCTCTGTATTGTGATCACGTAGAGACGCAAGACTGAGCGGAGACGCAATCTTCGAGCAAAGAATTACATTTATCCAAGAACAGGGAAATCACTGGTAATTCAATGCATGGGGCGATGAGACACATGCAAACATTTGATAAGTCTCCTTTCTGGTTGTTGCGGAAAAACCTGTCGTTTATGCGAAATCCTCACAATTTGTAGCGAACTTATGCCTTACTTTTCGCTACGTCAATATTATATATGTGCGAAAGTAACGAGAATAATTTGGTAAATTTTGTCATAATTAAAAGAAAACTTTATGATTCCTTATGATATACAACATACAACTAATATTACTATCGGGGCTTTTTAATTGACTAGATTAAATTGTTGCCTTCATCTCAATAAAGACTACCACAACGTCAACTTCGACATAAATTATTCAATAACCTTTGCTAAACAAATCTATTAAAGCCCGTAGAATAGATTAAATATCAAAGAGTATAACGTTTCGAATAATTGTCGGCTTACAAATTGAAATTCGAGAATAACATAGTTAACTCTGGAGGCTTTATCGAAAGATTTCCTGATTCAGATGTCATTAATATTTTTACAACTGAATGCGATAATATTTTTTTTACATTGTAAAAAATTCTTTCAATGTAGATACATAAGTGTTTGCTGTGTGCAATAACTTGCAATTCACAAAGGCACACAAATCATTTCGGCAAGATAATCGGTTCCAGCGACATCGCAGTCCCAGAGGCGCAATCAGCCACAAGGCCAAATAAACAGAGCGATCAACAAAATCATTGCGAATCATCCGGACTTAGATCCAAAAATCCGTCGAGTGTTTGTTTTTGATTTTTGTCTAACGAGACAATGGGGAAATGATGAGCGCCGCGCCGTACGTCGCCTTTGGGACTTCACCCCATTCCGACACAGCCACCCTCATCAGTGGAGATTTAGTGGACTTTAAACCTTCAGCCGATCAAATAAAACCTAAATCCACTCCACGTACTTAAGGATTTACAGTATTCCGTTACTCGGATGGTCACATATGGCGTCAAACGGGCTACGGCAAGCGACGGTGCCACTCGAGGGCGATTGGCCTACCAGAGGGGACGGTATATTACAATGGAAAAGAACTTTGAAGTTTTCAAACGTGGGTCAGGGTTTATTGTTTTTGGATGACGGTTGACTAATTTTAATGAGTCGAATGAGAAGCTCATTAAAAGTTGCCCGTCTAAATATTGCTGTGGCTTTCATGACCCTGAATTGTTATGACTTCTGACTTGGACGGGAAATTGAAGGGCACCTTTCGCTTTTTCCTTATTTTAATTTTTACGTAAAAAGGCTCGCTTATTATATAATACGCTGCTTACAATATCAAGGGCCGGATTACGTTACCGAACGCTGGATTGATCCAATCAGGTACCGTTAATTAGATATTATTTGCCTTTGTACATCGCAGATCAAACAAGAACTGAAGTCGGTGATTTATTTAACATCCTCCGTATTGATTCATGCATAACGCTCTTATTTGGTGGAACTTCTCGAGGAAACGGGGTCAACTGTTTATGTCATGTATCTGTTTGTTTAGCTTCGTAAATAAGCGTCTTGTTGAAAACACAGAACTTAGAGTTGTTTGGATCTTCGGAAGTTTTAATGGATTTTAAGTGCGTTTAACGGAATGTTTATATCGTGTCTTCATTTACTCTGTTTACTTATCTAATTTAAATAAACGCATAATCACGTTGATTCTCGACGGTAACGTAAATGAGATGGGATTTATGGCTAACTGGTTGCACTTAAGTGATTTTAATCAGTTTCTAGCCCACCTACGAAACCGTTGCATCCAATATCTGATCTAACGTCGTCTAATGAGACATGGATGGCTTGTAATTAAGTCCGCGATATTTTATCGTTATTTCTTTCAAACGCCACTAGCACGAACAGGAATTTTGTTTCGCTATAGTTTATATTCAAATTTATTTTAAGATCTTTTTGAAGTTTAGTCGCTTTGATTCCAGTTAAGATAAAACTTCCGACGTTATCTGCATCTGTACGGACATTCGTTATATGAAATGCTATTTTGAGCTGACACGTTGAATTAAAATACTTCGCAGCGGAAATGTGTTGACATAATTATGTATTTCAAAATTGGGGTAAATGTTATAAATAACGTTTTATGACGGCCGGCAAAAATAGGAGAAATAATTAATAACATCATAATGAACATGAATAAACTCTTGGTCTCTGAATATTGATACGGTTAATGAGTTCAAATTGTTGATAATTAATATTCATCAGAGACGTTTGAAGAATCGATCAGTACATTGGCGTAATTGAACGGGACCGGCCGAATGCGTACATAATTCAAATTAAAGGAGAACTATCGAATTGCACAATAACAGTGGACCGGAGGTAAATAATTGAAGTAATTGTTTGGGTCAGATCGGGTCAATTAATCATCGGATGCGGCCACATTACCAATTTATGTCCCGAAATACGGTACCATGCTGATTTTGTTCTATGTATTGGACACGTAGCGGAATTATTGACGCTTCTATCGAAGCATTCATGGCCTAGTGCGTTTCATTGAATCTTTCATTCCACTCAGCAGGAGTCAATACGTGGGATTGACATTTGTTTTGTCATACAACAACAGTTAACGTGTAAACAATGTTAATTGAGAAATTGCATCCATAAAATTTATCGGATTTTATTGTGTTGGTACTTTTTAATTAATTTTTAATGTAAGTCATGAAACAAAAATACATCAAAACTAGAACATTGTAACTAATGAAACTAGAGCACTTATCTTTAATACTGTTCAGGTTAAACATGATAAACAAATGCACTTAAGTCATTAAGACAAGGACATGACTAATTTAAACAAAGGACGAGACATAAATCGAGAATTTATCTTTCAATCGAACCAAGAATTGAATCCAAAACTCATAAAAATACGATACCAGGACCACCATAAAATCATAGATTCATCCCACAGGCTCTTAAGTGTTAATATTATAACATGGATTCATGTAAACTCAGCTTTGGTGACGATAAAACTCTGATAGTGCTAACGAAAAATAAAATTACATAACCACTTTAACGTGAGCCGTCAGGACTTGTGACTGTGGAGGAAATGTAACCAATAAATGGGATCTATATAAAATAGATGATGCGCCGTGTAGGCGGCAAAGTGGCACTTTAGCGATCTCTTATTTTTACTTTCGGGAATATATTCTTGGACTATATTGACACAGTTTTAGAGGAATATTTCTATTTTATTTCATGTACGAAATAGAGCAAGTAAAATGATACAATGTTTCTATGACAACGAACAAAGTGTCTGCTCATTTTCAGAACAATGCCGTCGTCTATTGAAGCATGTGGTAAGTTAAAACAAATGATATAATTCAGGTCAAGCGCTACTGCGCGTTAACAGCTTACTCAAAAATACAAAGAAATTATTTTCTAGGCTTATTATTACCAAAATAAAATGCTATAATGAAGCATCCAGATACATTTATTAGATTTGGTTGTGTAACTTTTCCAAGAGGTATTGCGTGCTTTCAAAATACATGGATAAATATACCACTTAGTACAATTTTCAATTTAAATATCAAAGAATCAAATTTATGTGCAAGTTACAAATGTGGGCGTTAAACTACAAAGACCACTAAACGATTCATATCCGCACACACATATACAAAATGAGTACTACAAAGGGAGATGTAAATTATAGTAAGACATAATGCACCCAATGCTTGGCTATTCACTCGATGTAAACATGTGCTCGTCTATTTTTAAAATAGAGACATAAAGATAACTTTACAACTTTCCTCTCGAAGTATACTTTATTGTTTTGAGCGACAAAAGTTTTTTACAACACTTTTAGATGCGCTCGTTCGATTTACGAGTTTGTTAACTGACTGAAAAATTGATGTGATAAATTTGAATCGTAAAACTATTCGATTACATGTCGTATGATTAGACTTTTAATAGGTATCTAGATTAATATATCAACGAGAATGGGTGCGGAGACAACCGAGAAACAGAACAAGTACAAAGTACCTATTTGTTTCAAGAATTTTAACCCCCAATTGCATTTTTGATCCAAGGATTTTTGTGCAATTGGAATTTTGTGCAAACCGTATAATCGACAGTTGACTTTCGACGGAAATGGAAATTTATTCGATAAACCACTAAACCACGCTTCTACCTATAGTCTCTGGTTTACGTAATTTGTCTTGTTATTTAAATAATATAGAATATTGACATTTATATCCGTTGAAGATTTTTTTAGCTTCCTAATAAAAATATACACAACTCAGAAACACACAATGTAAGTGCTGTCATTATGAAAATCTGTATATATTAACATCCCACTTTTCCCGTTGAATCAATCAAAGTAAAGCCAAGGCACTCATAAAAGGCAGGTGACATCAGCCCCGAACAGCCGAGGGAGACATTAGTACTCATACAACCATTTTTATTGTGCCGATGACAGATTTAGAAGGTTTGATTGATGTCGCTCTAATGCGTAATTGCCGACACATGGGTAATACAACTTTGTTGTGATCAGAAATAACTTCAATATACGTGTTTTTCAACAATGCAATGTATAACTGAAAAAGATCATGAAAGAAGTTTATAAGAATTGTCAAAAATATCTTAGTTAACTGTAGGTCAATACAATCAGGTACTAAAAAAAAGCCTTACTACGCATCTTGGCATAACTCTGAGGTTACTAAACCTACATTCTTAAATACGCACATACATTCACACACTCACGCATACTTAATGTCTTATACGATTTGTGATTGATGAGTTGTTTAGTGTTACAACTACTTTTTCCAATAAAAAAACTATTTTTAATATGTACCACCAACTAGTTCTTACCCATAACACAGAGACAGGACCAGCGATAGATGAATTTTGTCAGTTTCTATTTTTGTCATAAATAAAGATTTTATTTATTATTATTATGAATAATAATAATAGATAAAGATTTAATAAATAAAATAATAATATTATTATAAAAACTTTATTTAAATAAATAAAGATTTTATTTATTATTATTATGAATAATAATAAAATTTAAATACTTAGGAGTATAGTAGATAAAGAGCTTATTGATATAGTTTTGTCTTTTGTTAACATAGCTTTTACACATAAAAAGAAAACACTTTTTAACCGGATTAAAGCTATGTATTATTATTATAAACTTATAATTATTTACATAATTTTAAATTTAATTATTTCCGACGTTTCGCGTGCTTTACAGCGTGCGTGGTCACGTTGAAGACAAAAAGTGTTGAAAAGTATCACAGCTGTAGAGAAAGTTGTGTTATCTGTATTTATTTTCCCGGAGTTGATGGGTTTTTGCAGAAATGACTCACGGTGACTCCTCTGTTTTCGCGGATTGTGTGTCTTGGGGTTTTAATTTGGATATTATTGGATCCCAGGTGTTTAATAATTTTAGGCCGTCTTTTCTATTGAAATTGGCGCGTACCAATCTTGGGAAGAATCTTTTTTCTTTCGCAAGTACTTTCGGTTGGTCAAAGCGTAGCTTATTGATAACAGTTCTAAATTCAAAACGGCATCGGAACAAAGCTCTCGAACAATTCCTTTTAATAAGATAACAATAAAACAGTACGGCGGAGTGAAATTGTTTAATCGCTTTACCGAGCCAAGCGACGCAGAAGAACGGAAAACTTCAAATAAGTACCGTGAGCATTCTTTAATAACTGTCTAATAGGGTTCTGTTTTTTACTTAAATACTTGACGTAAATTGAAGTAGGTACCCTCGACCTACATTTAATACAATTCCATATCCAGAAAACCATTAATAACATAGCAAGTTATTATTTATACAAGTTGGTCAGATCAATAGAGAACAAAATACAATTTTATTTATAAATAATAGAGAGAAAACGTGCTGGATAGTTGGCCTAGTGGCTTCAGCGTGCGACTCTCATCCTCGAGGCGTTCAATCTCCAGCTCCACCAATGGACTTTCTATGTGCGTATTTAACATTCACTCGAACGGTGAACCTTAGAAACAAAAGTCGACGGTGTGTGTCAGGCACGAGAGGCTGATCACCTACCTGCCTATTAGATTGATAAATTATCATGTAACAGATTCAGAAATCTGAGGTCCCGACCTAAAATGGTCACTAATTTATTTTTATAGTCATACGGAAACCCCTGATGTTTCCCCACTTTAAATGACACTGCCAGAGTGCGTTGCCGACTTTTTAAGACTTGGTACGCTTTACTTTTGGTACAGTTGTTAATAAATAATGTAATTATAGGATATAAAAGCCTATCAGGGCACATTACAATGGTGTTATGTCCTTTAGGTGACTAGTTAAATCCAAGTTCTTTACCCACCAAATCCAATGTCGTGCCAGAAACACAGGTGATTAAGAGGCGCAATGTAAACGAACTGTGCTACCAGGAATTATATATCTTTTTTACAGTCATTAGTTGAAAAAAATCTCTGCCCAAAAAGCAGGATTCCGTCATGTACGAAGAATAACGAATGAAATTTTAATCACCACTCACGATAACCCATCAATACACGATTGGCAAAATAGCAGACTAGAAAATAGAACAGAAACTGACATCACGTCAGCCTTCATAAAATATTTTTCAATACCGAGGGAAATTGGTCAAAAATGACTTCGAACAAGATTATCTTTTGCTGCCCGTAACGTGCATAGGAAACTCTACCGTATTCCGTATGATGTACGGTCGATGTTTGCTTGCGTGTATTTAAATCTTTAATTTTCTTCCTCCTGTTCTTGTCTGGGAGCGTTATTTATTGAGACCTTATTACAACGGCTTATAGACATTTTTTAAATATTTATTCAAAGTTCGCGTCTTCGTTAAAATTGCCTTATGGGTCGCTAATTTAGTGGTTTTACGTTACATTAAATTTTTAATTGGAAATTTTAATAACACATTTACATGTATTACGTATTTTGGGATTCAAATAGTATTTTTATTTTGACGTGACAACGTCTAATAAATCGATGAACGCACACACGAAGATGCATGACTCATTGTCCCGTTGCTTTCTCTCGCTCTCCCTCCATCTATCTATCTATCTCTCTTCCACTCGATTGGCCTATGCGTCCGGGGATTCACTCTTTCTTTGTATCCATACAAAATAGTATAAAATAATAATAATTCAATAAAAGCGGTTTCTATTTCATTGATAAGTTTTCAAAAATTTCATCAATATTTTGTTATGACGTTACCTAACAGACAACCATTTGATTTTAACAATACGTTTAGCATAAGTAGTATCGTATCTAAGACCCCTACTCCGAGGCATGCAGACCCATTCATGCATTTGTCGGAGCCGATTCAGCAGCAGTTATTGTTTTGTAGGAAATCGGAGCCTGCTCCGTCCGACAACCAGTAAACACACGCAGCTAGGATATCATTGATTAAAAAGGTTTTCAGAATCTAAACAAACTTTTAAAAGACAAAAGGATTACGTCGTTTATGTCCTTCTCTATTTTGGTCATAAAGAAAGAGAACTATTAATAAATGAACAAAGAGTTCTATTAATGACTTGATATATCACGTTGTAATGGCTCAGAAAAAATGATGTCCGTTCTTAAGTCTTGTTTTAATACTTTTTTGAGTTTTAAAGACAGTAAAGTTTAGTTTATAATACGTATACTGTGGCCCGGCCCACATTTGTTCAAAAAAAGCGTAGTTAATATCACAGATACGACTATACATAGTCAAGAAAAGAGCGGGCATTGTTTCTATAGGCAGCGGTATCACTTAACATTGTGGATTCAAACATTTGTTACCGATTTTAAAGGATCTGACTAACTCGTTAATATGAACAATTTTATAATACTTTTCTAGACATGGATCTATATTAAGTATAAGCAACTGCAACTAAAAAAATACAATTTGGGTCTCAAGAACGGAAGCTAAGCTACACAATTTTATGCCCATTTTCAATCACTGATGAAAGAATTTCTTTATAAGCTTTTGACCAAAACCTATAGTAAAACTTTACTCTTAATGACCGACGATGTCTGATATTGTACTTTTTATTGCAGTCTGCCTAGCCACGGGTATCAATATTGTAATCATGAGTTAATATTTGGGCAAGGTATTAAGGTCACAAAAATCTGCTTTCGACATTAGAAGTATTTCTCTCGAGAGACAGTAAGCTCAAAGACAAGATTACAAAGTTTTTCCATCTAAAACTTGCACTATAAATCGTTTGGGGAGGGTCCTATCATGAATGGTTGTTGTTGACAATTTACAGTAGATTCTAACATTAGACTTCAATATTTTTATAATGTAATAGGCGTGTACTGATAAATAGTTACACTAAAAGAAGTCTGAAATTAAAATAATTATCATAAATTTACACTTTAAATTTTTACCCTAATTTATTAAATGATATACAATTTATGACATAAAAACTAATACGACATAAACGAGCACAAAAACATATATACGATATGTATATCCAGTATCTAACAAACTTTAACTAAATTAGCACGAGCAGTGCAGTGAATTTATCTACTCGTCTTATAAGAGTAACTTTTATACACCATACTCAAGTTAATGACAAGGATAAACAGTGGCCCCTTTCAGGCAACTTTAATAATTAAGCGACTGCAATTTGGTCGCCAAATAAGGTTGCAATTTGCCTGAAACCGCAGACGCCTCCAACCGCTCTGTGAAACGCGATAAATCGATTTTCCAACAACTGGAGAATCGATACTCAAATTTAATATGGAATACGGAAAGACAATTCCATTTTCAGAAATTTGCACTTGTAGTTATTATAATATAGACTAAATAATTAATTAAAATTGATATATATCTAGTACGTAGAATTTTATTAGGAGATAATATATATATGGCTAAAATATAAAATAAAAATCAGTGGCGCTATATTTTCAGGTTAGGCCTTAGGTTCCTGTATGTTTCATTACAATTTGTCAATCTAAATGACATGTAGGTGACCACCCTTCTGTGCCTGAAACAACATTTTAGTTCTAAGCCTCGCGATGTTTTCTTTCACCGTTCGTACGAATGCTAAATGCGCACATAGACAGAAAGTCCAGTGCTAGGAGATTAGAGTCGCACGCTGAAGACCCTAGACCAAAACTCAAAAACAGCAGCGGTATGGCTAGGATTACAAAAAATCTAAAGCGAGAGATGTCCGAATAAGAATGTATAGAAGATGAATTATTTTTTTTAATTTCTTTACTTTTCTATTTTAGAGCAGTGTTAGTCTAGTGTCTTCAGCGTGCGACTCTCGTCCCTAAGGTCGTAGGTTCGATCCCCGGCTGTGCACTAATGGACTTTTTTTTCTATGAACGCATTTAACATTCGCTCCAACGGTGAAGGAGAACATCGTGAGGAAACCGGTTTGCCTTGTGCAAACCTTGCCGGTGCGTCAGGCACAGAAGGCTGATCACCTACTTGCCTATTAGATGAACAAATTATCATGAAACAAGATACAATCTGAGGCCAAGACCTAAAAAGGTAGCGCCACTGATGTTAATTTCTGTACCATTACATGTAGGAACCATGTAATGTATTAATTTAGTATTTATTGTGGAGAAACTTATAAAGTACTTCGATTGCAATGCATTAAAGTTTACAAACAGAAATATCTTCCGAGGAAATTTGACGGCATAATCAAATTGGCGAGTATTCAGCAAGCCCGATGACGCAGCGAACTATTTAAGAGTCCCCTCTCATTAAACGACAGATTTTCTTGATTAAAATCTTGCGGGAGTTGCCTCAAAAGGTTTTAGCAATGTTATCTTGAATCTCGATACTCTTTGTATGTCTAGACTTGATAACTAAAATAAGTATTACAACCGCATCAGTACCTATTCAATATATAAAAAGAGTAATCTTCACCAAACCAAAGTATCCCTATTAATATTGAAATGAAAAAAAAAGAGAAATTATCAAGTAATACCTAACAATCGGTATTAAAATTTGCAAAACTATTTACTTAGAAAATTGGCTTACTATACGTTTATTTTAAGTTCCTGTATATTTCTTTGGCTAAGACTTAAACCAACAAAATTATAACTTCTCATAAAAGAGAAATAGATTTATTCAAAGGTCAGATAAGGGTACGAAAGATGGGCGCATTAATGGCCAAAATTGACCGAAATCTCCCACTGGCCGGGCGTATTTTACATATACCTAACGCTAAATTATCGTGAATTCCCGCGTTATGAAGAACATATTTTTCAAAAGTGGGTTATGAAAAACGAATTTTACCAGAGATAGGAGGTAATTACGTCCAATATATCACCACTGTTTTAGATAGTACAATATTCGTTTTAATATAAGAGATGAAAACAGGAGTACCACGAGTTAATAGCACAGAAATCTTGAATTCAATAATGTCTTGCCTACGTTTATTTAGTCTTATACAATAATAGTATGTTATGAATATTATTTGTGGCTTATTACCGCACTGACAGAACAATGTTTGTGTTATTACAAAAACAGAGAGTTGCTGCAAATTTAATTTTAGTGAAATTCTGTCCCTATAAGTTCAAGCATATGGTAATAATACTTTTAGAATAGATATTTTTCATAGATAGTATATTATTTAATGGAAAACGTGCAATAGTTCTACATAACATGCGAAATATATTAATAATAAGAAGCTCCGAATTTCCAATTTGAAAGAACATATTTTCGAGGTGAATTTGCAAATAACGATTGAGCTTTTGTGAGATTGAGTTAAGCAGACATCACAAAAGCAGTGCTTTGGTAAAGTTTGATACCTTTGCCAGTCAGATCATCGCCTGACGTCGGTTAACTGAAATAAAACAATCAATAAATTACAATTAAGTTTAGACCTACAAAGTGTTATAAACTTCGAACGGACTGTACAATTCCAATTTTAAAACTAACTTAATTTTTTTTTCAAAAGCACCATGATTGTGTGTGATTACCTTAATAGTTAAGTAGGCTTAGTATGTGATAATGTGGAAAGCGAGCCCGATAAGATTCTAAACACCTGATCCTGAACACCTTTCACACGAATTATTTTTGCAGACGTAGTGATGATTTACAAGTTCGATTTTACTGAGGAGGCGAAAAACAAAAAGTGTCAATGTTCCTTCCTCATACATCGAATACGAAATCAGCACTGTTCTATTCTGGAGAGGAAACAAATGTGAATTTCGTTGAAATCAGCTGCAATCGAATGCAATGCTGAGACGGGGATACCATTACCAATACGCGTGAGGGAGATGGCATCAATGCGGACAGCTAGACGCGGGCTGAATTGCAAATGTGTGTGTTAACGCAGCGTGAACTTTTATATTGAAGAGATTTTTAATATAAAAACCTCAAGATTAATTCTAAGTTACTCTGCTTATTACAGATCAAACATCTAACAGTCTGTGTTGTTATAGACAAAATTAACAGCATTCATTAGGTCTAAAAGTAGTCTGTGATAAGTAGTAATGCCTAGTAATTAAGGGGGATATTACAGGGGCAAGATTGCAGTGTTTGCACAGTGGCTTCAGCGAGCGACTCTCATTTGTGAGGTCCTAGACTCGATATGCGGCTGTGCACCAATGACTTTCTTTCTATGTGCACCGTGAGGAGGAGGAGGAGAAAACATCGTGAGGAAACCAGCTTACCTTAGACCCAGCAAGTCGATGGCGTGTGTCAGGCACAGAAGGCTGATCACCTACTTGCCTATTCAATTAACAAATGATTATGAAACAGATACAGAAATCTGAGGCCCAGACCTAAAAAGGCTGTAGCGTCATTGATTTTATTAATTTAAGGGCGCCATTCTTAACCATACATATTGAGTTGTATCCGCATGTTTTTATACATCAACACTTGCTCAGTAAAATTGATCCTTTAAAGGATGAGATTCATAGTCAAAACTTAGCCAGAACTATGATGCCCGCTACTTAAAAAAACAATTTATATTTCTAATACGAGAATCAGACAAAAAGTCCCGACTTTTAACTTCTTAAGCTTAATCACTAGTTAAAGAAAAATCTGAAAACCTAAAAACAGGTGTAGCGCCACTGGGTTTTTTATCAGTCGTATTAATCATAATTAGATTCAGAAAAATATGACCCAGAGAGAAAATTTCTCGGTAACACGATAATATTAAAAGAAAACTCATTAAACAATAATTAAGTTACAAAATCAATCACGGAATATTCAACGGTTGTCCGAAGCGCTCAATGAATTTTTCATCCAGCTTTACGCTCGATAGTTTATCAAATGGTAAGGAACCGAACTTAGTTAATTGACTTAACTAACTCTGTTCCAACATAATCAAGCTACTTTCTTGGCATATTTTCAACGCGAACTTCACAGATAGAATTATATGATTAAAAAATTCTCAAGTAAAACAATGTTTATACATCTAGAAGTTATATAGCAAATGCTTGCTATCAAAACTAATAGAATGCAAATCTGCAAAGTATACATACTTCTACATGTTTTTATTTATAAAGAGGGTAGAATAACCTTTACAGATATAGCATACGTTGTTCTGTAAACTTACGTCTTACATCGAATAATGTAAATCATTCTCGACTCCAATTAAACACACAAAAATTTCATCAAAATCTTACCAGCCGTTTAGGGGTTTAATTACGAACATATACACAGAAGAGTCGTCTAAATACCAGCTGTTTATTTGCTGTATAGATAAGTTACCTAGTTACCGACTGCAGCGCCAGCTGCCGGACTAATTTCTGAATCTGAACCTGAATCTAGGGCGCCACCCAAACGCATACAAAAAAAAATCATTCAAATTGGTCCAGCCGTTTAAGAGGAGCTCAGTAACATACACACTTACAGTAGAATTATATATATATATATATATAAAGATATTATTATGTTACTAATATAACTATAACCTAATAATACTTACTTATATAACTATAACCGCAATCATCTCCATTCAATTGCGACTCACCTGTAAAAGAAAAGTAATATTAGTATGATATTACGTAAGCTTATAACTATATGACTTATAAGTGTATATATATATATATATATCTTTCTAGTTTAATTATAATTTGAACTTTTAAAATAAATTAATTAATGAGTCACATGTATCTTTGCATTAAGAATAAATTTATTTGCTGACAAAAAACATTATTTCTTGCCGTTACAACTAATAAGTAGATTATAGAAACACGCAGTTACCAAAAACTTTCAGATATCTTGTATTTTATTTTCGTACAAACTCTTCATTCATAACGAGAAATCGTGACTTTTCAATATACAATATTGTTAACCATCTATTACAAAGGACACATGCACAGTATGTCTCACTCAGCAAAAAGTGCCTTAAGTTATCACAATAAGGTCTATTATTGTATAACTAAATAAACTAATCTATCTCAATCTCGTCTGTACTCTAAGAGTCACAAATCCACTTTAAACACATAGAAACAAAGCTTAATATTCTTTGCATTATTTGTGGATTTGAGGATCTGTTAAAATGTGAGTGATACCATATGTTACCAGAGTTATTCGAATGAGAACCTTGTTAGCTTATAACAGAGTTCAAATATTAATTTTAAGATATACGCGATCGTTACGGCGCATTACATTTGAATCTCGAAACACTGTCTGACAAAATATATCAAAGAAAATAGTCTTCTAATATTTATTTTAAATCAACATTGCGTCTGAAATACACCAAGGTGATAAATTTTATAAAAAATATGACCTTCAATTTACGCTGCTAATAAATATTTTTTATAAATTATTTTAATTTAAGAGTGTCGTCAATTTGCACCCAAAAGTCGATTTTATAATTTTACCGTTAAACATTGGCTTGTTTTTTCCCGTAAACTACCATAAAAAAATTAAATAAATCAATGGCGCACAACCTTTTTAGGCCTGGGCCTCAGATTCTGTATCTGTTTCATGATCATTTGTTAATCGAATAGGCAAGTAGGTGATCAGCCTTTTGTGCCTGACGCACGCTGTCTTTTTTGGTCTAAGACAAGCCGGTTTCCTTAATCGTTCGAGCTAATGTTATGCGCACATAGAAAGAAAATCCATTGCTGCACAGCCCGGGATCGAACCTACGACCTCAGGGATGAGAGTCGCATGCTGAAGCCACTAGGCCAACACTGCTCAAGGTCAACTTCCATACCAAAGTGAATTTGTGTGTATTTGTCGATAATAGCACGTTTATGGCTTTTCGAAACCGTTATTTTAAGATTAAAAAAATATTGCTTGCATTTATTTCATTGATTATTTTCTTACTTTAGTTAATGAACCTATAAGGTTAGCGGACCTTTTTGATTGTCCATTTAGTGAACTGACACAAAAGTTCTATTATTTGTTAGTGCATATAGTAGTTATTTATTTATTATGTAATTTTATTTTATTTGTTTTATTTTATTTTCTTTGGTTATGCATTCTTGACGAGTCAGGACAGGATTGTGTTTTTAATAAATAAATGAAATAAAACAATATTTATTACAGAGTAAACTTCGTTACATACAGAAATGCAATACAAATTCATTTAAATATATATAAGATTATGTATATAGTTTTTAAATTTATCTTTGAGAAGATCTAAAAGTCAAACCAAATTTTCAAGACATTGTTAACTGTCTATTAGAATTTTAATAAAAAAATTAATGCTTGATGTCATACAAACATTTTGTTTAATTTTAAACACACAAGGGGCATAGAGGCAACGAAGTATTGTTTCGATAATTATGTAATGGATATTTTACGAGTATATATTTGACAAATTTACATTTGGTATTCTACCAGCTGCTATGACACCTCCTTCGATTTCAGATTCTTTATTGTTATAACAAAATATCGATGAATATTAATGATTATTATCAAGAAGTTATGAAAATAATATAATTTATGTAACGTTCAGGTTTCGGGTATCATTTTGGCTGCGATCCAAATTATAATAATGACTGTGCTTGAAACATTTTCCAAAATAAAACCTTCGCCAATAATAAACGTTAAACCGCCAAAAATTGCTTTACGTTCATTATTTAAATTTTATTAAAGAAATCGCATTATATAATACACCATTATAGTAACCGTGGCATAATTAAAATTTATAAATATATATGCTCCAAAGGTCAGTTTTCTTTAATTATTAGGGCTACAATACGAGACTTCGGTTACAATACAATTCGAGGTTAATTTAGAAGCAATAAGCTAAAAAAAAAATTTTTTTTTTAAAAAAAAAGGCTTTTTGGTTTCAAGCTTTATTAGTAAAATCAGAAGAAATACAATCTCTAGTTAGCAACCAATATCGTCTGCTATATCCTTCCTGTCTGTCCATTACATAAAAGACTTGCACGTGTTAGATTCTATCAAAACATATAGGGTTTGCAACAGTCTGGACGAAACAAAGGGTTTTGTGGAGAGGATCATCAAATAAGTGTTTTATCTCGTGGGAGCCCTTTTCAATGCGCCCCCATAATTGCTACATCCCTTAACAGATGTGTAATTTTTAAAAAAAGAAAATTTAAAAGATTATGAGGGCAGTGAGCCAATCAACCTTTTGTCAAGTGGAAACGTTTGTAATATCGCAACGTATTTGTACCTGGGATCTCATTTGTGGTTTGATGGGTACTCGTGTTGGTCATATGTGTAGCAAGATCGACCGAGCATACGCATACACGCACCAATCAACTTAATAACATGTTTATATGAAGAAAATAAAATGTAAGTTTTGCAAGAAAACTATGTACATATATATCTCTGTATATATACTTAAACCCCTTTCAATACACGCTTTATTCTACTATGTTTAATAATCTCTAAATTAATTTTGAATTGCTGCTATTATATTTACAAGTAAAAGCAATGTATTACGAATGATTGGTAGACCTTATCAAATATTTCGATCACGGAGTGTCTTTTTTCATCTCTAATTTCCAAGTTGCTGTCATATTTCACGAGAGCCTTCAAAAGTCCCAAGATAGATTACAAAGGTCAAGTCCTCTTACAAGTTTTTAGGAGGCACTAGGTATATGAACGTGACCGCATTACAGGTAAGAAGGCTGGTTGCACACGGTCCTTTGAACATGTAAGAAATTTAGCGTACCAACTGCCTGCATTTACAAGTATTGTTTGTATGCCATAAATCCGATTTTTTTTTTCAATTTTTGGTCACACAACCAACCAACCCAGAGAAGCTCATCGTGATTAGCAACACGGCAGATCGCATGGATGTACGCCAACGAGGTGGACTGATCAACTCAGACTCGTCCTCCAAATTATACACTTCTGTAAAAGAAGCATAGAACCGAAATTGGTGGAAGAAAAATTACTCGCACCAGATCCACAGACTGTGTAGCTGACCATGATACTCATACATCAGTTACCGGCCCAGAGAAAGTCTTAAATTCTCTGGAAATTGTTCTGATATTGCATATGCTTAAAAATTTAATTCTGTTTTAAAGGTATAACACATAAATTTTTTTTCAAAGCCTAATTAGAAACCTTATAAACAGAAATCTGTGTGAACATGCCATATTGCTTGTCTTGTAAATTTCACGAGTCTCTTAATAGATGAAAATCTCCTTAAATTATACAAAGTTAGATCTACTGACCGAAGACAGAATCAAAATGAATGATAAACTGCTTTGTTTTTGTATGCAAAACTTAGAAGTTAGCACGATATTGTTACTAGTGAAACTAGAAACGTTGAGAAATTGAAACATAACATTGGAAGGCATAGTTTATATTCGCTTAGTTCTTGAATACAGCAAAGTCTTAACTTGAAGTCACGATCGTCCAAGGCTTATAACGATCTAGAATAATTTTAGGTCATTTGAAGTGTTCAGGTACTAAGTAATTTTATTTATTAAAATAATCAAAATTGTAATAATGGGAATAATGAATAATAATCTATACAGTGGCGTGGAGCAATTTGTTCTGCATCGCAATTCAAAATCCGTGAAGTTTTTTAGTTTATTTTATTATTTTAGATTAAGGTTGTTGATTCTATGATTTTTTTATAAGAATTGGGTTACCCCAAACATTGCCTTCTAGGACTGCCTGCTTGATAGAAATCGCTTGTTAGCGATAAGGCCACCCGTTGCATCCCTTATAATTCTTATGTTATTTGTTTTTCTATAAATGCAACGATGTGTATATAAATAAATAATAAGACATGTAAACTGCCCTGAAGTCATCTTATTTGTAAGAGGTGAGAAGTTGTCTTTAAAGCAATGTAAAAGCAAAAACATCGCTCACCTAAAAAAGAAAAAAAGCCGTAAGTATTAAGCAAACACGACAACGTCAGCCCCAGGCAATTTCTCATAAAAACCCATACAGCCTTCTTTCCGCTGCAGCGCTAGTTTTCCTAATGACGCGAATATTTCCCATCTGACGTTTAATTAACTATCGAGGGGGCGGGGGGACTGAAAAGCCTTTACTAATGCGCTGCCAATCGTGGAACGAGGTCGTGAATTTCTTTCACTGATCTATTTTATAATGAAAATTAGCTAAAGTACGATTTTATGATGGTTAGAATGTTTACTTTGAGGCTTACATGAATAATGCAAAATAATACATTACAAACACACGTACAGAAGGCTTGCTAAAGTGATATTATTGTAAACTTCTATCTATGCGTTCTATTTGTAACTTATATTTAGTATATCTATATATTGATACCAGGCGTAGACATATGTCGGCGGCGTCCTTATTGGAGTTTATTGGGACTCCATACAAAAGATAAACAAAAACAATAAAATAAATGGATAATTTCAATACATCAGCTCGCCGTATCAATAACGGACGTGCGAACTTAAAAACCGCAAATTTCAACCACATTTCTCTATATTTTAAATAACTTAATAAAAGCTTTCAAGTTGTTATTTTATATTCATCGAGAGCTAAAATTCATTTCGTATAAATACTTGAATACTATAAACTTTCTGACGCATTGCCGTATTGAGCCATGTGCATAATAACCGTATTGAACGTTAACCGAAAGAGGTTATTGTTGACATAGAATTCTCTACTACGGTTATAAGCTTTAAGAGATACTGATGCAGTATGGGTAGCAGTTTTGCAGCATATACATGTTTAATTTAAAATTAGATATTAGTGACTTAGTTGGCTTGGAAATAGGAATCTTCTTTTTTATATTATGTATAGATACATAATTTCTTAGGTTATAGCTAACTACAATACAATTTATGAAGATGTAGACATTTTCCACCTTACCGACGAGGGTGTGAGGGAATATTTTAGGAAGCGGGAGGACTGACTTTATTTAAAAGTAATTTATTTTTTTCTTTAAAATAATAAGTTGTGGTTAATGCTTAGTTTCAGTTTTTTTTAATCTATTCATGTACTTATTTGACTTATGTTTTTTGTTTCGTATATTTCGTTGAATAATGTAATCTGTTTTCTTTTATAATATGTATCATATGTACCTATAAAAATTACGTCTAAAAAAAAATAGCCGAGTTTAAACCTAATTTTTTCTAATAGATTTGGATTAATAAATAAAAATTATAACTCTATGCAATGAATCAATCATTATTAGGTGTTGTCTGTATGAACCAATTTGGTAAATAAATTGAGAATTTATAAAAGTCAATGTGAAAGTTACCTAAATATATACGAAAGAAAAACAAGTGAGATGGATGCGCAGCCGTGCGTAACGCCGGGTGATTGCCTCATGGTAATTGAAGATCGACGTACACGGTGTACCCATACAATTTGTATGCACGATGGCTTTGTATTTTTCGTGATACCAGACGAAACGCTTAAAGTATCAACCTACCAAAACGCCTGTTGATTTAGAAACGGTGAAATAGAATAAGGTTCAAAGACCAAAATCATTAAACATTATTTTTCTCTAAAAGCCTCTGCCGATAGACGTATTAAAATATAATTTGAGATTAATTCAAACGAAACCTCGTCTTTTCGTTTCTATATATTATCTGAAGGAGAAAATTTGTAATTAAATAACATAGGTATTTAAATCTTATACTGTTATATCATGCTTCTTGTAGTTGTTTTTTCTATGTATGTGTATTATGTATGTATATAAGTATATATACTCACAGCGATAAGGTGACCCGTAATGGCAACTTAGAATAAAATAAACATGAATATTTGTTATAGAATTGGTACATTTAAATTGAAAAACAAATGTATTTGATCAAAATCCTTTAACTAAGTTTCGATAGCGATCGTAATAAAGTTCAGGCATCAAGGGAGAAATTTCTAGAAAAATCCAGAAATAACCGGCTGAATGGCAGTAAATTTATAGCCGAATAAAAGTTACAGTACTCGGTTTATGTTGGCCGTAACGTGCAGGTTCTGTAGTTTTCGAATTACATTGATTTAGGAGCTACGAATATTAGCTTATTGGGAATTCCAGCTGCACTTTTATGCAGCTTATTTTTATTAATATGAAGCGTAGTTTACTAGGGTTCTAATTTTAAATTGTGCTCGGAGCTTTATACTTCTCTTTTGCACTCTTCTTAACTTAATGCCATTTTCAAGTTAATTGTAGAATTAAGTTCACATGCTTGTTTGTTATAGATTAAATATGGAGCCGTGTTGGGGTAGGCTTCTTAATACATTGGAAATAATTGGGTCGTAGGTTCGATGCCCGGTTGAGCATCAATGGATTTTCTATCTATGTGCCCATTTAACACACGCTCGTACGGGGAAGGAAAACGTCATGAGGTAACCGGCATGCCTACGGTACGATACGGAAAGCTGAGGCCCAGACCTAAAAGGCTATATCGCCATTGGTATATATATAATAACGTAATCGTGTTGTCGATAGCAAATTTTCACAAATTTGAAACTTAATCTACTGTATATTTCCAAACCAACATAGTCATCAAACGAATATCAGAATAGGCCCACATGTCGTTATTTTTGTGAACGGAACCGTGTTAGTAGCGCCTGTGCAATTTACACAAAGAATATCATTGTAAGTGCCACGCGGAACCGTTTGTAATGTACTGCCAAAGGCTTGTTTATATAATCTCACTGAATATCAAAACAAAAAGTATTTTAAACATATTTATAGAATGGGATATAATTATATGTCGCTTCGCGGAATGAAATGTGTAATGATATTTACTTTAGGTAATATGATAAACCTTTGCTATTTACATTATTATGTTAAATTAAACGCAACATATTATCATTATATGACACGATGATTTGACAAGGCAAGACAATGTAAGTATGCAAAATATAATTGTCCCAACTTGATAATGATTATTTAAGTGTTATCAGTTGTTATGATTCCAAAAAATAAAATAACGTAGTAATAGCAAAATTATACGGCAAGTGTCCTTTGATGCGCATGCAATGGTGATACGATTTTAAAATTTTATTGATGCAGTTCTATGTGGTACTATTGTAAGTTTTGATGATATTAATTGTAATAATAGTTTATATTTTACAGTCGCCACACCCTCGGTTCCAAATTAAATCCTTCTAACAGGGTGCGGCCGCCCATGGACACTGCCATTGCCAGAGGCCAAATTCATTGGCGGCTGTTTGAGAATTGGGACGCTCTTTTCTTGACGGACCCTAAGTCGAATTGGTTCGGAAATACTTCAGAGGGCAGCTGGTTTCACATAGTCGTACTGCGGGCCAAAATCTTGATGATCTGGCGGGTAATATGGGTGGAACTTGGTACTCTGTTCCCAGTAAAGTACTAAGTCGCCTTAGTATGTTAAAGATTTTACCCTTAATATCTATATTATAAGCCAAGCAATCATTGAAGTATTAGACTATCGAAACAAATTGTTAGCCGAGTCTTAAAGAAAGCTCTTGCAAAGCCGTAATGCCAGTTTCGTGTACGGACGGATTACGATGTCTGTGTGTTTGTGTTGTCTGTTTGCTCAACGCTTAATGACGGGCGTTCAATTTGTTCAGCGATTCCCCAATTTGTCACTACGTAATTAATTTGTCTTATTATCGGCTGATTCAAACGGTTTTAAACGATTCGTCATCATTTTGTTAGTACATTTTCTGATTAGAAGAGCTTTGCATGTGATAAATAATTTTAGTCAGAATAAAGGTTTTTTTGTTTGAATGACAATATTTAAAAATAAAAAGTAGTTATAACAATAATTTTTAATTATTGAATGTACTACTAAAGAAATCTTTTTCGTCAGTTAACATTTTGTAATCTCTTATATTTGTTATGATGATGCGGAAATGAGGGCTTGTAGGCTTTTAGGTGTCTGGGTTAAATATTCGCCTTACTGTAACTTATATAACTTTGCTGAAGATACGAACACAATTAGAAGTTATATTGAATTAGAAAACTGGTAAGCTTTTTCATTGAATGAAGTATTAAAAAAAACACATGAAACAGCTTTTGAATTTTCCCTATATTTAGTATCCTCGAATACTGTATTGAAAGACCCTCATCGGGGTAAAATAAGGGGAAAATATCCAATATTATCTATAACTGTAACGACCCTACACCATAGCTTCAGGGTTGACAAAGTTGTAGCATTTAGTGCGTGAATACTACGACACCGCTACGAGACTACGCCGTAGGCGATTGCTCCGAAATAATATAGAGGGTCCAAGTTGGTTAAACTTATCAGTTATAACAACTTTAAAATAACATTTTGAATGCAAATAATAATAAATACAGGGCATGGAAAGGGGCGAATAACCATGATTAAGAGGAATTAATAACAATCCATTAAACATAGTACACATTGGATGTATAATATTATTATTCTTCATAGTAGCTGGTTAACTAAGAGACAATTAGTATCTAAAAAATACTGTATATTTGTCAACAAAAAGTCTAGCGTAATGTCTTATCCTATAGTATCTTTAGATTTTTCGCTATGAACTAACTTTTTTGAAAAATACAGATCCAAGCAACAAGACCACTAGTTTACATTTTAAAATGTTATTTTTTATTATTTGTTTTTAATATAAACAAAGTATTTAAATTTAAACCTGATAATAAATATTATTACTTTAATTGCACTAAAACGAAACATGCAAGTATACATTACAAATTTAAGCTAAATAGTTTTAGTTTGAAGCATAAATCCAAAGCGAGCTACGTACTAAGCAGCTGTTGAAATTGGTAGAAGTTAGAAACACAACTACACTTTAAACAAAACATTTATTTATACTACATTAAAATGTATAAATCAAATATCATTTCTGTTCTCTTGTTATTTTCTTGTTCAAACTTCCTTTCTTTCATCACAAAACTATCAATTCATTACGTGTACATAAAAAAATACTGTATGTTTTCGCAGAACTTAAAAATAATATTAAATAACGATTACTGGATGTAACGTACTATTTACTTTTTAAAGATAAAGACAAATTTTACGCTTCAGTTAAGCACTTCAATATAACACAGAAAGTGACACAGTTTTAGTAAAACAAAACATTTTGATATAATATTCTATGATAACCTGACCCTTATAAACGATACATTTAATCATATGTACTTTGAGCTATCGTGGTCATTACAAAGCAACCTTTTTTGCGACTGTTAAGGCTAATCGTTGCTATTAAGGCATGTGGTATTTTGATTTCCGTGCATTTTATTGTTTAGTACATATGTGAGATTGTTATATATAATTAAGTGATAATATTTTTACTTCATCGAAGTCAATAAATTAGTTTTGATAAATTTCTAAAACTACCTAAGTCGGAAATTGTAAATTGAAATTGTTATTGTTTATCTAGTATTAAACAAAAACATAGTCGAAAATCACATATCCTAATTTATTTATTTTTTAATGTATAAAATTAGTTTATATGTATAATTTGTTTAATACCTACATTCATTTGGAAAACAAAACCATAAATACATACAAAGATAATTAATGATAAAGAGATATTAACAAAAATATATTTTCAATATTAACCTATGTTGCCGAAAGTAAATTAAGATTTCAACTAGAAAAGTCCCTTTTAAAGGAGCCATCTCAAAAAGGAAATGTCAGTATAAATGTGCTAATAAGAATCCCATAATGGGTGTCATTTGGCACGTCTAGCAGCGTAAATGTGGCGGAAAGAAAGATGCGTAGAAGTTGTACAACCGTATTTCAACTATTTCAAGTAGTCTATTTCAATAGTTTAAATGCGATCAGCATATTCTTCAACCTGTACACGTTTGAAACTGACGAACTTTGTATAAACAGAATCATTTATATAAACAGGTGAGCCGTCGGTGTCATTTAATCAACATTTGTTCAAACCCTACCAGTTGAAATGGATATCTAGTTTATATATATTTATTAATGATCGATAAAGTATTAAGAATGTGGGCTATCGGGTCAAAGTTTTAAATTCCATTTGCAACTCCTTAATAAATAAAAGCAGATGCTCTCAATTTATAGATTTATTTTTAGCGAAGTGGTATTGACCTACTTCTTATCTTCCGGTCAGTAGATTGTTTCTATATAAATAATTAATGAAATCTGATATCAATAAAATTAATTATGAATAAAGTTGCGCTATACAACTTAAATACAAGGTCAGTATTATCAAACTATACTAATAATTTAAGACTTTTAATTGACACACGTATTTATCGAATAAATGAATTTGTTTTTGTTAAACTGTGAAAACACCACAATTGCAAAAGCAATGTTTGAAGTTTGAATTAAGTCCAATCACAGACACTCAATTTTATCGGTTTGATTACTAACAACGTCATTGTTGTAAATTGTCACCCTTCAAACGTTTTCAAACAATAAGACAACAAATAACAAGAAATGTCAAAAAGCGAGCGTTATCGGCCAGAATCGACCATTCACAGAGGTTTTAATTGGTTTATAAATAAATGACCCTTCCACCCTTCGCCTCACGAGTTATGACCTTAGGGCGAGTGTATTAAAACTCGGAAATCTTAAAACAATGCGCCATTTCAGTTGAAAACGGTCATGGATGTCCGTTTATAATTAAATTTTCATACTTTTGTTCCGGAAAATTCATTAATGAGTTTAAATTTTTAATTCGGCTAAGGTAGTACGGGTTAGGATTAATTTTACAGAAATTAAATTTAAATTAATGTAAGTATAAACTAGACGTCTTAATCTATAAAAACCCCCAACATTCGTTTGCCTATGCAAGCTGAATAACTGCTAGTCTAAAAATAAAGTATGAATGGTCTGGGCCACTTAAAATAGCTCACACTTACAGAGAGAAACGAAAATAAATCATACGTGGTTCTCTTTTAAGTTCTGTCATTATAAAATGTTTAAAACATTAAGCAAATGTTTACTGTGTCAATGTATTTAAAGCCATTTTAATTAGTATTAGGTATGCCTTTACAGTTGTCAAAATTTCTTCGAAATGTAACAATAGCTTAATTATAAATATACACCAATCTAACGGTAAGACAACGTAATACTTGTAATAATGTAACCTTCTGTTGTATTTAGTAACTGTACTTGTCAATGGTTTCGCATTATTAGCAGTTCGGAGTCAGGATTTTGTAGAACACTACAGGTCTAGTAATACCGCGCACCATCACTATGTAGAACCAGCTGCCCACTGAAGTATGTATTTACAAATCAATGCGACTCATTGTCTTGCTATAAAAGAACGTACAATTTTTAAAAGGCCGGCAAGGGACTTGAGTATCACTCAAGCACTTAACATTATGAGTCACATGTCCGTTTGCCTTCTATTACATAAAAATAAAAAAAAAACGTCTTAAAAATCTTCACATTTATGTTATGATATAAAAGATATGTTTACAAGGCTCTTGTATATATTATTTGAAGTGTTATTGATAATGACAATAGCTATTTTAGTATAATAATATTTTTAGCTCTAATGTAAAAAGCATATACTCATTAAAAAAAGTTAGAATGTACAAATTACGACGTCACGCTAAGTTCACAAGATTGCAGCTACGCCATTGTACGTTGCGTGTTGCACCGGCTTAATTTGCCTCACAAATTGACTTGCTGACGTGGTTCTAGGTGTTTGAGAGGTTCAAGCGATTTGTATACTTCACCTTGCATGAATAAAATATATATATAAACTAATTGAAGTCCTGATATGTAATTAATATATTTCTTCTTTATATCTACGATATCGTAGCAATCATTATTCGTATTTGGAATACAGAAACCGCAGTTTTAAGGATTTCTAGAAATTACGATTAACTGTAAAAAAATATACACAGAGTAAAATATTTCCTAACGAAAAAATCCTTGGTGTTGATTGTAATTTGTTTGTTTGAAAATTATTTCATTTAGTTAGAGGGCGCTTGTTCACATTTAAAATTAACGTTCGTTCTATAGAAAAATAGCGATCCTTATTGAGATACTCAGTAATAGCACGAACGCCAGAATTAATCTGTAAGTTGTGATACTTTGTTACGCGACAAATATCATCAATTCTTATAAATAGGATAACGACATTTTCTATACCATTAATAAAAATCAGACGCATTAGTTTAAGAATACTCGAGCGAATTGTGATATCGCTTCATTTAAATTACTTTTCAAACATGCAGAGAAATTGTGGCCCCATTTTGTCATTAATCAAATGTCATAAGCTATTAGAATGGGGTGGTGAATGATGACAGCCAATACGTTGTCTATGCACTATTGCCGGGCCATAATGAAGAATGTTTTCGGGGGGTGAAGACTGTCAGAATATGGGTGATGGACCATATTTTAATATTTTGAAGGGACGAAGAATGAACGGTATACATTTGCGAATGTTTAAGTATCTTATTGTGTTGTTATATAAAAGGTAGATTACCGTTTTTGTTCACAGCAATATTTAGATTGAATACATAAATATGAAGTTTTTTAAGCAGGGTAGAATAGTAAGTAGCCCTCAAACATTATACTAAATAGAAGCAATGCCATTCAGTCTTATGGAGACAAAATTTCGTTTTATAAGGATTATTTTTTTTGCCTCCACAAAGGCTAAAACAAAGTCTTCCACGCGTCAGCCAGACGTTCTAAAACGGAAATATACAGAGGGAGGTAAGTGCACATGTTTTCAACAATGCCGTCTTGTGTCAACGCCGAATAGTTAGTTAAAAACTATTGTAGAATTAAAACAATAGATCCAAAATGAATATTGTACCTATATCACTTCGCCATTCCACACCTGAGCGTTTTAAGGCATCTTGCTTTACTATGTGGAACCTGCTGAAGTATTTCCCAACTAATTCAACTAAGGGTCCTTCATAGATCGTACCAATTCTTGCGAGCCTACTGGCAATGTGATTGTCCATAGGCGGCGGTATCACATACCATCAGATGAGCCTCATGCCCGTTTGCCCTCTGTTATATAAGCAAAAGAACTTCTTCCGTATCAGCAAAGACACTACTCATATTCCATATAAAAACCGCAATATCAATACTATTAATCCACGTGGTTTCTTAATACCGGCGATGGAATTCGGAACGAGCAATTCGCTAGAACGAAATCGATCGGATAAAATTTTAGCAAAATTGAATCGGTCCATGTCAGTAGACCGTAAAATTGGTCGGGCCGGTCAGCGATCTTCTTTGGTGTTTGGTCGAATTATGTGCCGGATGTCGCTTCAAACTCCTGAATTAAACATGGAGCGAGATTTACCGCTGTATCGATGTATAGCCTTTTACATATTTATCGACCGATGTAAATAAGCGGAAACAAAATTTTTATTCAGTTTTCGTGGAATTTTTTGTTTTAAGGTTTTAGCGTGGCTGAAAATGTAAGGTAGTTTTACCATTTATGGTATTGTCTTTGAAGGATTTGAAACAGAAAGCTCTTGGTTGTATGCGTGATGTCATTTATGTAGTGTAGACTCAATGTCCACGACGCCCATTTAGTCCATTATGCGTAAAATAAAGTGCCTTATAATACTCAGGGAATTGCTGCGATGGTTTCATTCAAAAAATCTTATTGGTCATCCGGGTTAAATAGCTTGCAAACCTGAAACACTTGCTTCATAATTTTATAAGTTATACTCCGTAAGCTTTTTCACTAAGCCACGAAGACCATACACTTAAGACATATAAAAAATTGCAACCTTCTGGTCTGGAATATCGCGAATCGTAGAATCAACTTTAGGTGCTTATAATACGCGTTTTAACATGAGCATTCCGCCCGGGACTTGATCTTATCTCTGAGGTCTTTTGAATTAAATAAAAAAATCCCTGCACTTGCACAACACCTATCGAGCAGAATTTTGCAAACATAAGTAATAACGGCTGTTATTTATTCGTTTACAAATCTAGTAAATATTTACTTAAGGAAGTACGCGCGTATATTTATTTGTAGGTACACTGGCTGAATTCATAAGCATATAAGAAAATAAATACATTTACTTGTAAGCCAAAAAATACCAACATCTAATGTACTAACATTACTTTTTCTTTCACCCCAGTCATTCCTACTGACCGTCAAAAGTTTCAAAGGCCGGCACTAATTCACCGAGACCTTTGTGATTCACGAAATGCTTGGGCATAGGAAATGGCGATTTATACATCTCGCAATCTTGATGAGTAATCAGAACTGTGTGTATTGAGGATCCCCTCCGAGGGAGTTTTATGGGAATAGTGGTTTTTAATGACGATAAAGAACGCATTTCTTAGACCTAGGGGCAACTATTGTGTACGTAGGGCGGTTTATTTGTAAGGATCATTAACCTCCTGGTTGATATTAAAATATGTCATTTACAGAGCCTTGAGTTTTGGTTCTTCTATTATGAGGTTGTGTACCTGGTTGCACTATGGGATATTCGCATATATCGCTGCAGGTCAACAGAGAGAAAGCGGCAGGTCTGAGTATTTAAATCTACCAATAGCAGCAGGTATTTGTAATAAAAGAGACAATTAATAGAAGTGCATCTAGACGAAGTAATTGATAGCTAAATCAATCTTCGTTGTACTCTGTTAAGCCATCAAATAATCTTATCGTAATGCATTATACATACTATTATCACCCAATCACATCCGTCATTCCCGATGTCGCCAAGTTATCTCATTTCTGATCTTAGAAAAAAAAGGTTTCCTATACTGTAGGGAACTATTATTTTATATACACAAAACTACAATTTAACAACAATTATTTATGTTTTCATAGAGGTATTTAATTTTACTGTTTGCTTGAAATATATCACCTAAGATCGCTATTAATCTTCGCTATAAAGTGTTAATAAATGAATTAATATTTTATAATTACTTTGACAATAATAGGAGCCATAATCGCAATACATTTGATGTTTTGGTAAATATGTCGTTTTTATTTTCATATCAGGATTACATTGGATTTATAACGAATGTATGGTTTGAATATGACGTGATTTAATCTCTTTTTACATTTAATAATAACATTCAAAGTATAATACTTTGAATGTTATTATGAATTTTAATGAACAATAAAATAATTTGCGTTATCGATATGTTCATAAGGGGTTTGTTATTGATTGCATTTGTTTTATATAAAACAACGGATGTCCAAAAAACCTGAAACATATACTTATTTTATATTTCTTATAAAACCGTTTCGTCTTGTTTAAAAATGGGAATTAAAGAATTGGCCATACCCTATTGCGCACGCAAACACAAAATTTAACTTCCCCTATTATAGAATTAGGCAAGAGGACAAATAGGACGCAAAAAAGGGACAAGATTTATCAATATTACGTGATCCCTTTGAGAGCTTTCTGATTAGTTCCGTAAAAAAAGTTGAGCATAACATATCAGTTACCTGCTTCAATTCCTAAAAAAATATCAAGTGTATTTTGTTTTATCCCACACGGATAAAGGACAACTAACTCCGACATTGTGATGTTACTCGGGAGTTAATTAATATTGTTTCTATGCTAAATTATTTCTTTCTGTATATGTTGTTATATATATGTATATATATATACATAAAAGCTCCTCAACTATTTACTTTGAGTGGCCGTTACGGTGCCCATGTGCTATCTGGTGGTTTTAAGTGTAGTTCCCAGCGAAACCAAACCTTTAGTTTTTATTTTTGTATTGTATTGCTACTTTGGGGAGACGTATGTGAGGTAAGTGAACGAAAAGTTTCATCAGGGACCAAAACTTTTTTCAGCATATGTTAATACGCAGCTTCATACGTTTACGTTAGTATTAATATATAAAAATATATGAATATTTAATCCTAATTTATAAGTGGATGGAATCCTTTATCTACAATAACGGATAAATAATTAAGAATAACAAAGATTTATTCAACTGTAAGCAGCAAGCAGCGAACCTCTAAATGAATTTAAACTTTGTCGAAAATCGCAGCTGTTGCCAAAAATTAGCTTAAAAAGCAAGTCAAGCGAACTTCCTAAGCCTTTCACGCGAAAGCGATAGTGGGACGAGCTTTTAAGCTAAAATTATTAAGCTCGAGTTGGGTTTGATGCGAGCTTGTAGTAACTTTTAGTATTTCACCTTCACGAGTAAACTTTGAAATTTGTAATGAAAACTTATGATACAGTAAAAATCTGTGAGTGGGATGTATGGTACTTTTCTTGCTATTATTAAGAGTAATAAATTGTTTTATTCATATTACTTATCTTAATTATAAAATCTTATTAATAAAAACTTAATATTATTCTGTTGTCTATTGTTTAACTATCATAATAACCTATCTATCAATAAATTCAGCTTGATATATAGAAGGACAATAATTTACTTTATTAATAATATAAAGGTTTGGAATTGTTTTCATCTGAACGTAAAAACTGTGGATTTTTTCGGTAATTTCCTGAATTTCGTTTGGCCATCCCATAAACAATTCTTAAGGGCGACACGGTGCAGTGGTTGCCATTAAAACTAGAGGAGGGTACAATAACGAATAGCTTTGCAAGACCATTAAAAGCATCACTATCTTATGTTTACATGGCTTTTACACTGCCTGGGCCAATATTTCCTCCTATAGCTTTTCATAAGCGTTAGATTATAGTATCTATTACAAATGAATTCAATATTATCGTTATTAGCTTGTTAGCCTTTAATCAAACTATTCTAATAATGTATTGAAATAGATAATTAATGTAAAACGTTTTGAGTAAGTTTATTTAACCATTATTTTTCTTGTTAAAAGCCCGATTAGTATTTCCATGTCAAAGTATGTTAGGTAACTTATTGCATTAAGTATAGAAACGTGAACGTCTAAATTAAATTATCATACAAGTATCGCAAATGCGTTGCCGGCTTTGTAGGATGGTACGCCCATTTCGTGAAGACCCCCAAGTCGGTTAGTTTAGTTATACTTGAATGGGCGCTGGTTCCGCATAGTGGAGGTGCGCGGCAAAAAGTGCCATAAAAAATGCCGAGTTATGGAACGACGGATATTGAGGTGATACTAGTGGAATTTCGTATACGTCCTCGACGACTGATGATAAAACTCAGTTGCACTCCATGAACTACCAAGAATGTCTTGTAGCTATTTATTTTATTATACAAGTTGTTTTACACCTCGCCTCAAATGACATGGAATGAATCATAGTATAAACGACAACAATTCCATAAAATAAAAATAAAAATTTAACCAAAAGAAAACGGCAACTAACAAATAAATCAATGCATTTAGCGGATTGAGAGAACAAACTGGAACATATTTAAGAATAAAGCAAACTTGCAATTCAAGTAGAAATTCAGTGGCTTCAGATGTTTTATTTAGCCTTGATAAATGAACGTAGCGGCGAGTCGAGAATTGATATTTTATTCTCAATGGGAAACTACGGTATTAATACAAAAAGTATCGTTGTTAATTGTAGAAAGCGTCGTTAGAGCGTACTTACTGGAAAATTCTCCAATTAGACCCATACAAATTATAAGTATTTAATCCCTGTTTCGATTGTTATAAATGAACTGCAATGGACACATTACGAGGACGGAAGGATTTTTCTATTTCTGTCTAATAATTGAAATAATTGAATAGAAATAAATACATAATTTTATCTTAAACAAATTAATAATCACACAAACGAAGTAAGTAAGAATATATAAATAATTGAAACCTAGATATATTTGACCTATTTCTGTCTCAAAAGAAATCTTGCAACAATGTGGATCCCCTCAAGAATTAAACGGAGTAAAAGTAAATGATTGATCAAAGAATACATTTCAGCATGATGCTAATAAAATGCCCAGAGCGAAGTTGGCAATACTATTATGATCTTTTATGAGAGTTCGGAAAGCTGAATGGGGGCTCGTTAAAACTCTTAAGGTCCGTTGAAAAGAATTCGCTCCGGTTCATTACTTAATATTTAAATTTACTTTCATAAGCCTCCACGGCCTCGCTAAAAGAATTTTCCAATAATCGATCTTTTATTCGGTAAGCAATGCGATTTATGAAAGAATTCATTGATTAATATTTGCTGAGTTTGTCCTCTACTTATGTATTTAAATCAAATATCAGTGTTTTGTGTTTAAACATTTTCGATACTATTTCAAAAGGGTGTTAACATCTACGTCATTTATTGTTTTCGAATTTACTTAATAAGTTCTCAGGCGTAAAACAAAACTCTGTGATATGATAACATAAAAATTTAACATTTTACAATACCATCAAAGAATCATAACATATCACTTAGTCGTTAGCCCAGGGTCTTCTAATCTCCGCTATAAAGATAACTTATACGGCTGTTTTTATTACAGTTTCATACTCTGCTGATTGTGGACTAACTTCTCGTAATCTTTGAGTTAACAAACTGGAGTATATTGAGCTTTTATGTACAATTAATATAGTTATTTAACTGACTGACGAACTTTAGACCAAGGTTTGTTGGTGCGCGAATCATTGAATGTATTTGGACTCGTCATACAAATTTACAGAATTTGTTTTTACTAGATCAAACTGCTTAATTATCATTTTCTCTAATATTGTGTACCTAAATTACATCACAATAACAGCACAACAATTACAATACTACATTAGGTGCTATTACTGATGATTAACAAGAAGTAGTTTACTTTGGGCACTATGAAAGATTTTTAAAGTTATACTTAGTTATAATATTATGAGAGTAAATTGTTACGATGCGCGGGCATCATCGTCATCGTCAAAAAAAACTGACATCCTGAAGTTAGCATAGTTAATATTTTAAAATAAAAAATGTCCATTTCTTTAATTATATAGAAATATTATTTTTGTGATATTTAAATCAACTTTATTTAACTAGATAATGCGTTTTAATAAATCTTTCAATCTATTAAATACGTTTTACTATTGTTAGTATCGTTTTTTTCTACAAACGTAGCTTAGGTGAAATTTAAATTTTCAAAAAGATTTTTATCTTGTTACGCCAAAGAAGTTGTTGCACACACATGTTTTGGTTTTTCTAAACGCTTGCATACACCTCAGCCTATCTTATGTAAATTAATACTTTTTTTTCCTTTACTCACAGTGGTTGCCTGGAAGAGATCGCTCGAAAGGGATAAGGCCACCAGTTGCCCTCCTTTTGATTTAATTATGTTATTTTTTATATGGTAATGTAACGAAGTGTTAATAAATAAATATTACTGTGACCCAAGGGTAGTAATACTGTCTTAAGTACTATTCGAGCATAACATTTGTCCGATCTTACTGCCTTAACTAACCAGAATACATTTAATAAAATACCTCCCTACTAACCTAACCATGAGAAACTTTCATGTGCGGAAGTTATTAGCGAACAGGGTAAACAAGTGATAAATTATCCAGGAATCAGGATGGCCCGATCGCGAATAAACACACACATAAAAACTGAATTGCTCCACTTTAGTTTATGACTGGTCTATCGCGTTTTTTACACCCTGTTGTCTTTTTATTTAAGGATTTTTTAATGTAATTTTGTGATCTTTTGAATGAGTCATAGTTGTTTATATTTTATAACTTTAAGATGTTGTTGGTAATAAAGTTGTATATTGTGACTATATGAAAAATTCAATGGCGCTACAACCTTTTTAGGTCTGGGCCTCAGATTCTGTATCTGTTTCATGATCATTTGTTAATCGAATAGGCAAGTAGGTGATCAGCCTTCTGTGCCTGAGGCACGCCGTCGACTTTTTGGGTCTAAACAAGCCGGTTTCCTCACGATTTTTTCCTTCACCGTTCGAGGTAGACAGATATTCCATTGGTGCACAGCTGAGGATCGAACCTACGACCTCAGGGATGAGAGTCGTACGCCGAAGCCACTAGGCGGACACTGCTCATATATACATACATAATATACATGTATAATATATATATTTTTATTTCATAATACATATACGTAAAAAATTGTTAGTCTGACTTAAAAATAAAATAAATAAATAAAAACTGCGAAAACACAACACAACACAATAATTGAAAATTATAATTATTTTAACTACATATATTTAAACGGTAGGATTTCAATGGATTAAAAAGGGAAATTTTTGAGGATAACGTTGCCATGGTAACCATGATGGCTACCCTCATAAAGACAAGTATCGTCTGAGTGGACTTACATCACAAAGCTTTTAAAATTTAATTAAATATAAGAAAGTGAATGGTAAAACAAACATCAGGTACAAGGGCCCTTGAACCCTACGCAATAAAAGTTGGGGTAATTTGAATCTAATCCCCATAAAAAATTTGCCCCATTCGAGACGATTGGAAATAAAACGTAAACATTTAACTTTTTCAATTAAATACTTGGGTTTGACCCAAATCCAATATAGAGATTTACAGACGTGGCTAATTCGTATGTTATTTGCTGTAATGAATTTCACAAATATATATAAGTATATTGAGCAGGTACTAGAAATTGTCACGTGTCAAGTTTCGCTGTCAACGGATTATTGAATCCATTCGTAAATACTTTTTTGCAGATCGAGCAGAAACGAACGGGCGGCGTTGCTGACATTTAAAACCAGAAATAACTTATAATATAGATTTATTTTTATTTATTTATTTCATTCGGAAATAGTATTTTAAATTGCATAACAATTGCACAAAAATAAACTCCTTGTCTGCTGTTTTTAATTCATCTCTTATTTTCAAATATTGAATGAAATTTGTTGTCAAATTGTTATTTTTATGAAAAAATATAGATATCTTGTTGCGTTATATCTGTAACAATAATGTATCAGGTAACGTAATTAACTAGTGAATACATTACAATAACCTCGCAGTAATAATGTTTGACAGCTACTTAATTCGATTATAATGTTGATAGATTGCGCTTTGTGAAATAAAATGTACCCACTATTTTGAAGCTACTAATAAAAGTACATCTCCGACCCTGTTTTGTGATCACTTTTACGCACATACAGGCAAGTAGGTGTATTCTGTGGTGTCACGAACCAATCACTAAACAACTAGGCTGCTAACAAATACATACACTTATATAGTGATCTCATCATACAAAATATGTCACATATAATATACCATCAAATCGAAAGCTGCGTAAAGTTAGACTAGAAGGTAATGTGAATTACCAAAATTCCATGAATAATTAAATATAAAATACATATACATATGATTTCAAGCAAATATTAAAGTATAGCTTTGCGGGTATATAGAGCCTACTTCATTTTCCAGCATCAATCTTATTTATACTTTCATCTCGAAAACAACGTATTTTTTCCATCTGTCTCTCAATACTGAGATAGACCAATATCGAACCGGATGGAATTGTTTGCAAATGCTCACCCCATGTATGAAAATATATTTTCTTATCAATACCAAATTGTCTTCGGGAGTTATGGCATATCCAAGCAAATTACAGAATCTATAGACGCCAATTTTTGTTTTCATTTCGTTTTATATATTCAACTAATACGTTGTATGAACTGAAATTTACATTACTTGATTCTTGTATTAGATATTTATATAGTACTTTTGTCTTGTATCAAGAAAATATTACTACACATATTTTACACACAAACAAATAGATTATAATAGAACAAAACAATTTCAAACTAGCAAGGAAAATATTAAACACAAGCCAACAGCAAAAAATCTAAAACGAAATAGAAACTTATGTTATGTTTCAATCAGACTTGGTTAAGATGACACTGGTTCTAGTAATTTTATTAAAGTTTTAAAATACTTGTCATATTTGTTTAAAAACCCCAAATATGGTCGCACAAATGATTATTTTCATATTAAATAGTTCTCTAAATACAAAAAAAAATACAAAACCTACACAACAGATTCACAAGAGATAAATGTAAATATTTGACCTGATGTTTAGGATTAAGTTACAACGTTAGCCAAATCGACTTTATTAAACTTTTTCGGTCTCTAATAAGCGTGACTTCCAAACACTTCTTCCAAATCATAGCTAACCTTGTCCCAATTAAACTCAAAGTTAAGTTGACACGCCAACTGACCGGCTCAAGTAATCCCGAAGTGCGCCGAGCTCACCCGAGTGGTTACGAAGTGGCCCGATCAATACCTCGTCCTGACACCCACCCGTCAATTCCGGGGTAAAAGTCACGCCGGGATACACGATTTCTGGTTTAGTTCCCGATTCGGACGCGTAATATACCCGCATTACACTAAAATATATAATTTAACACATAAAGTTTTAAAATATTACCATTTGTCTTAGTATGTAGCATTACATTAACAGAAAGTTACCTTGTTTACATATATCAAAACTTAAAAATGAAAAGAATATGTTTTATACAATCAACGTGTCTTAGGATTTTTTACCATTCGGGCAAAATTTGCGGTCATAAAAGAATCCATTGATACACAGCCGGGGTTCAAACACATAACCTTAGGGTAGAGAATTTATATTTAGAACAAACATTTTGAATTGTTTGTAACGCAATAAGACTCTTCTAATTACAGTTAAATACACGTGGGATGCCTAAATCTTAAATCCACAGCCTCTTTGGTTTTCTTTACCCCGTGACCTAATTAACGAATGCTGACAATTTTATCTTGCTCTATAATCTCGCTATATAGTAACGAGTGATGTAACGGAAGGATGTCGACCTTATTTTATGTATGACTTCTCAATTATGTGAGTGAAACGCGCAGGTATACGCGGCTTTTAATGTAACATAATATACAAGTAATATATAAAGACGCTGATGTGTTATTTTTTTTATATTTTCAATATGTGTCCCGTATCAAAAGTGGAAGCCACATATATTACCTTGCCATAGCGTGGAACAATACTCATTATTTGAATCGGAATCGCTGTTTATATCGTTATTCGAAAAGAGTAAAGGGCTACGTTAAGTGCAAAGAATTAGAAATGGCAATAGAATATTATAACTTTGCAAACTTTAAAAAACATGTCATAGGGACCTCATTAAACAACCATTGCGCATGGTTGCCCCCGAAAAATGGGTCACAGTTTCAGTGGGGAGTAGAAATTAAAATCCACCAGAAACTAGACCTTTCAGAGAATAAGGACATCATTATCCGAACTGCCACCGTATAAAAAAGCTCTGTTTGAATGGCCGACGTCGTTAGAATTCGGCCTCTCAATTCTTTGTGCTTTCATTTGTTGAAATATGATACTTTGGTGTCATTTATTCTTAATTTAAAAATCGAATATTAAAAACCAAATAGGTAGTTTAGTAATTACTACAGACTGAGAGTTCACGATCTAACAGTAAACTTGCGATCTCACACTTTAGAGTCACATGCTGAAGCCACTGAGCCAACACTTTTGTTCTGCGTTGTCATTTCCAATTACCTAATATTTGCCATCAAAACCTCGAATTTGACTGGGTTTAATGTAAAGACAAACATGCATATAAAACAACATAACAGACCAGATTTTCTAAAGGATTATACAGGAACAAGTTATAGTTTAATTAACGTTATAATAACATAAGCCGACAACAAATTCCCAAAACTAGGAATTTAATAGACAAACTTAAGTTAATATTACTTAATCCGGTGTATCATTAGATTAAGAGATCTTAAGTAGGCTTAAACTTAAATCATATCAACTCGTGTGGTTACTTCGTTTATTCACTGTAATTTAAGTTTATTACATATGAATTTTAAGTTAATCTTATAACGTATTACGAGTCTATAGACTGTAATTAAGTGTATAACTTTTAATCGAGATATGAGAATAGAACATGTCGGTAAGATTCTCAGTCGAAGTCTATAAGAGAATTATGATTCCCGTATGTGAAATACCAAATTTTGACTCAGACATAGTTATTTTTTTAATGAAACTTCGTAAGATTACAAATACTAACAGTACAAGTAAGATAAATTATAAGGGATACAACGGGCGCCTTATCGGTAACAAGCAATCTCTTTCAAGCAAACCTTAAGGAAAAACCTTAGAAGCCCATAACCAAATTATGAAAATTAAAATTAAAAGCAACACTGACCTAATATACAATTACCATAGTTAATATAACATAAAAAATAAACTTCAAACTAAACGTAATCTTAAGTATATGAATCACAATTCAAAATACAATACAAAAGAATAATAAAGTACATGAATAAAAAGTCACAATTGAGCAGGATCGGATATGGTTAAGGGCTGTTAATGTAGACGACTTTTAAAAGAGGTTAGAGGCAGCCAATCAAATTTAACTTACATCTAAATTACACAAAAATCGTGCAGCGAAATCTTTCAAATCATAATTTAAAATTTGGCATACGTGCTTTGTCAAAAAACAAAATATTATATTTTACCGAGCGAGCCTTTAAATAAAAGATAAATGTTACCATATGCACAAGACAATTAACCCAAATTCGATAGGAAAAATTGCCCGAAATCCGGTCTCCGTAACGAAATTCCCGTGACGGTTGCATCGTAAATTTACAGCGCACGCGGGGGTAAGTTGTGTACTTTAGTGTGGTAAGCTTTTAGCGTATGGTACAAGGCTTGATTTGACTAGCTTTTGGTACGGCAGACGGTTAAAACTGTACTTTAGATTATATATATAATAATAGCATTTTATTTCAGATACTCTACATTTACATACATTTATATTTCTATCATCTCACTCTTTGTAGATACCTGTCCTTTTTTTGGCAAGGGGCTCCAAATCCCGCCATTTCTGTCCCACTCTCTGCTATATACTTGCAGGTTGTCTTATGACTTGGTCTGGTCTATGCTCCTGCAATTTTCTTTTCTCTTTTGGGTTTATAGTAAACTAAGTTTTCACTTAGTTTAATACTTTCTTGTTCCGTTTTTCTTCCTCTATGTGACATGTGCTACCTTATTCTTTTCTTCAATTTCCTCGTACTTTGTTATAACTAATTATAATATTCTAAACGTCATTATTTTATTTGCCGTTTTTTTTTGTTTTGTTAAGTACTTATTTATATGATAAATTGATTACGCATCTTTGCCCAATCGTGGGCCCGAGAGCGGCGGTTAATGGGATACGAGGCCCCTAGCAAAGGAGCATTTTTAATGATCTAAAACTTTAGGCTGAGACTTTGATGTTACGTGAATTATGAGTGTAAACGCTACCTCGTATGGTTTCGAACACTAGGTCTAATGTACACTAGAGGGCAACAAAACAGTGGCCGCTCCATCCACGCTCATGATCCTAACAATACACATATTTGTACGACAAGTCAAATATCATGTTAGCTATTATTTAGTTTCAGTTCTGATTATTTAATGAATGCCAAATGAACATCTAGAGTGGGTTTTTAGTGACGTTTACTAAATTATTCCAAAAATATAAGTTTGATAAATGCTCTAAAACTACATTAGGTTTAATTTACCTTGTATCACTAAAACAATTTAATTATTATTAGTTTATATATAGAAAATTTATTGAAAGTCGACCGGAAGTCATAATGGTTGTTACATCCGCCAGACAATAAAATTATAGATAAGACAATGCTTGTGCTTCCAAGACATAAGTTATTATGTTAAGCTGGTAGTCGTTGAAACTGGAAGCCCGTGAGTTCACCTCCCAGCTATTTACTACATTGGGTTATAAGGTTACATTATCTTCATCATAGTATCGCATTATCATATTATACTAGAAGGCTTTTACATCGTGTAATCAATACTAAAACGTAAATGGACTGGACACGCAATGTCTAAAGTTGTATATTATATTGATAGATTCTCAATCCACGCAGTTTTAACTGGTTCCAAATAGGAGTTACATCGACAACAAAAGCTTAGCAATAAAATTAAAAATTATTGTTAATTCATATTTTTCTTGTAATTAGATATAATGTTTTTTTTTAATATACTATACACTACACAAATACACAAGAGATATAAATATGACATGCAAGTTACGCAAATATACAAAGTTCTTGTTGGCATTGGGCGAAGTTTATCCATTACGGATTACACAATAAATGTATTTAATAAGTCTCATGTAAGAATATTTATTTCAAATGTAACCAACCCAAGACAGCAAAGGCAACAAATTTCGACAAATAATGTCATATTTGTATGTCTTAAATAGATACAAAATTATAGTGTTAAATAAATAAAATACTCACTTTGATCAATTTCTACATGTATGGAAGATTTTAGTGATACAAGGCAAAATGGCATATAGAAGGAGACCTGGTCGCAGACGCACGTCTTGGAGAATCTTAGACAATGGTATGGCCAGAGCACCAAGTCATTGTTCAGAAGGGCGGTATCTAAAATTAAGTAGCCATGATCATAGCCAAAGATTTTTTTTATAGAATGGCTAACCGGGCAGGAGGCTCACCTAAGTGATTACGCCGCCCATGGACACTCTCAATGCCAGAGGGCTCGCGAGTGTGTTGCCGGCCTTTTATGCGGATGCCACTCTACGAATAGGATATTTCACAGAAACCTTTATTCTATTTCCATCCACACATCTCAAACATTCACTGCCTATTATTATGAAAAATATTGTCTTATTGCAATAAAATAATAATCGAACATAAATTCTAAAGTTTTTCTAATGCACCTTGTAACCGGTCTAACTGCGTTTGAAGTCATTTGAAAATAGCAACAGCCCTAGGATTAGCGTTTCCTCGACTTGCATCTGTCGCTACGTGTTTATGGATTATTTTACTATTTCCAGCTACTGTTATATATTTTAACCTGTATCCCTTGTATCCCTTTTGAGGCGTTTCGGTGTTATACGCTTTTCCTTGAAGCCCCGTTATTGAATGAGTCTTATATAAAAAAAAACAATGTCTGTATAACAAATAAAAAACAACAATTTTTAGCGATAATCGAATCGAAACCAAGACTAGGTTTAAAGACTATATATATACATATCGATTGCGCTACAACTTTTTTATGTCTGGACCTCAGATCAACAGAGATCTGTTCAGATACAGATACCATTTTTAATAGGTGATCGACCTTATGTGCCAGACACACATCGTCGACTTTTTAGGTCTAAGGCATGTTCTCCTATACCGTGCGAGTAAGTGTTAAATGCGCACCTAGACAGTCGAGTGGCGGACAGCCGGAGATCAAACCTACGACAGTAATGTCGAACGCTGAAGCCACGAGACCAGCACTGTTTAAACGACACACAATAACTAATTAAGATTTGTTAGAATTTCATTAGAGCTTTAAGTGCGCAGAATGCTCTAGAAATATTAACACGTGATCTTCCAACCGTAACCATCTCTTGTAATATCTAAGGAAGCTTTTGACCTATTTCCGTATTGTAGTATTAATTATCCTGAATAGTACTTAACAAACAACTTTGCGTTTAAAAAATAAATGGGAAAATCATATTCGAATAACAAAATTACGGAACTTTTTCCGCTCAAGGCACTCTTTTTTATCTGTGGTAAATTTAAACAGAAATGAAAAAAAGGCATCACTAGAACACTGGTTTCAGAGGTTGGACATTCGGGCGATATGTCAAGCATTTTGACAAAGTGCCGCTGGCGTGCTTGTTACTGCGCAAAAACATTATTTTAACCGACTAAACGACAATCATCCCACTAGTTAAGGATTGTGTCCCAAATGTGGGACATGTTTTGTTTTTTTTACGTTCACTTCCAATTTTGTGAAATTGTCACAACAGTAGAAATTTCGCAATATTTTTTGCCTTTGACACGTATTTTAGTATTTACGTTATGTACGCTAACACAAAAAATTATAGATTTTCACTGCCTAATTGTACATAATAAATATTTTTTGTGATGTTACTTCAATTCAAATGCAAAAAAGTAATGTTGAATCACGATTTGACATTCAAGGTTAAAGGATGATTTGTACTCAGTAGATACAGCAGTACATTCGTTTATAACGTATACGAATAACAATATAAAATTAAGCACAGAGCACTGTCATTTACGTAATTATTTAGGGAAAACAAATTACATTCACATCCCTAATGACTTAAGTGTTATCTTTCAAAACGTGAAACTTTGTTACGTGTTATTTTGTGATAAATTACTCTCGCAAATAAATAAAGAGTTTCTTGCTCATTGTCATGCAAATTTCTGTATACACTATATATTTAACACTTCTAATTAGGTTACGTAATTTTTAAATAATAATTAAAAATTAGCTTAAGAATATATATGTGTGTGTGTTGGAAATGAATACATATATTTTTAAATTAATATCATTAAGACTACTATATTTTTTCTAATATATTTAATTGAATGTATTTGTTCTTTAAATAACTTTTTAAACCTTATCAAGCCTCAGCCTTCATTTTGGCCTGCCCATTCCTCTTCTTTCCATTTATATCCATATGTTATCTAGGTATCGTGTAACGTGACCAGCCCAATGACATTTTAATTTTAGAGCTTGCAAGCAAATGGCCTATGCATTAATTTAGTTTCTTATATTCACTTTTGACCACACCGCTCGCATGAACAACGGCTGATGGACATACAGGGTAACAAGGTGAAAAGGGTCATCAAGGAAAAGAGTAGGCACGCTCTGGCACGGTGGGCGTCAGCCTAGCTCTTCTGATCACAAAGAAGTTGGTGGGGAAGATGTACAAGAATAGTGAGATGGAGCCAGTTGGGGGAGGCGAGATCTATAAGGGGTCCTTTGAAAAAAAATATTGTTGAATAAAATTTGGATTATGTGCAATGTGTATTTTTTGTTAAGATGGATGAATGAATAATAAATATGATATTCAAGGAATAATAGATCTAATCGAGCAATAGTAATTTTAAAAATAATAATAAACCACTATTAAAACTTCGAATGATTTTTCGAGCTTTAAGCTCTAATCATTAGACACATGAAAGCAACAGTTAAATACTGTAACATATTTTCTGATTAATATTAATGACATATGTCATGTTCAAAGAGTTTGGACACGTGTTGTAGTTGACAAAAAATGGTTCGAAACATCGGCACGAAGCAATGTCGTGACTGAGTGAGTCATTACTCTTTATCGCCACTACAATAGGATAAATTTGTATTCTTAAAGCTTTACGGTCAGTTAGGGACAAAACGCATTTTAACGGTTTTAACGAAATCTAGTTTGCACACGCATATTATTATAATTGAGTTCTAAAATGCTATTTTAACAGCAAAAATACATATTGTTACGAGCTAGGGGATCGGATAGAAAATGCCGTAGATTTATTCAAGGGTTTATTTCTTGGTAATCAACGAGGAATTTATGGGCACAAAATATACGCAAAAATGCACTTATAACACACACAAAAACAGTCACTAATTACTTCACTTATGCACACTTCACACAGTACTTTATCACTTGTATTCACTTTATTCGCACTTTATCGCTTCGGTGTTTCTCTCGTGTTATCGCATTCAAAACTAATGGCGACTAGTCGCGTTTCGGCTCGTTTATATATCCCTGGGAATAATTCTAAACAATATTCGAGAACTTTCTAGGCGGGCTTGCTACTGAGTAGCGATTGCACAATTCTAGAACGTCCGCACTCTTTGTCTCTTTCGCACGTTGCTCCGTCCTTGTCGTACGGCGTTCTAGAGTGCTCAGTCTAGTTTCGAGAAAGTTCTGATCTTCTCTCTCTCTCTCTCGTATCATTTCGTCCTTGTCTCACACCTAGAAAGTTCGGTCTAGAATGTTCCTTCATCAAAGGGGTATACCTAGGCCTGAAAACGCCTGAAAACGGGTCTCCTGAAAACTGCACCACTCTACTACACATGTTCTGAAACCGACTGAAAAAAGGATTCAGCTTCCTGAAAACTAGGGTAACATTATGGAAATTACAATTTTCTAATATGTCATTGACCCTCTCCTGAAACGGTCAGAAATCATATTACAGCCTGCTGAAAAGTTCTCTAAGTAGTGGAAAAATCTAGAAACATGCAGTCGACCCGTCTTCGTAACAATATTCAAAAAGTTTATGACTTTCTCTTATATTTCTAAACTTTCTAGATCTCTGCGTGTCACGTTTATGTATTAGTCGGTACAAAACCCGCACAGTTTTGAGTTAATCTGGGACTGGACTGGACTGGACTGGGAATAATATAAATTATAATCTTCCTAAATAGGGATTCCTAAACATATTTATGATTTTCGCAGTAGACATTGCTTAAACAAAACAATTTTAAATTTACATAACAATTAGGTTAGATGTGTATAGCCTTTGTACTTTCACGTAAAACTATCTCATTTTATCAGTTCAATACAGTATCAATTTCGTGGAGTATTTAATTATTGATGATTGACCAATCAATTATTAGTTGGTAATTGTAGTGAAATATAATATTCTGTCGGCCTTTGAATAATATAGAGTCGGTTTGATTTGTATTAATGTGTTATTTATATATACTTTATTGCCATAGAAATAGGTGGAGATCTATCGAATTTGTAGAGCACTACGGAAATCTAGGGCAAATAATATAATTAAAAGAGCAAACACATCTTGAGAGAAAAAGACGCCTCGAAGAAATTTTGCTCCCTTAAGCAAGGGTTTAAAAGTAAAGACTACCTAGGTGGCTAAGAAAAAGGTCTTCAACTTATGTATCTTACCATATGTTAACATACGGCTGCCAGACTTGGGCCTTATCTCACAAACATCTCTTAAAGTTGGGAACATGCCAAAGAGCGCAAGAGGAATGGCTAGAAGCATGGTGGGTGTAACACTGAGAAATCTCAAATCTGGATTGCGCACATGACGAAAGATAGCATGTTGAAATGGATAAACATTATTACAGAATAGGAACCGCGAGATGGAAAACAGAAAAGAGGAATACAGCGCAAGATGGGTAGATGTCATAAAGAGAATAAGAGGGAAAACCTGGACAAGAAGAGCTAAAATTAGAAAATAATGGAAGCGGCTGATAGAGGTCAATGTGTCACAGACACGCTGATTACCAAAACCGGCACATCTGAATAATTAGATTATGTTAGGTTATGTAACTAAAACAAAAAGTTCATATATATTTTACTGTGAATCACAAATAAAGGCTTAATTATAATTACTATTTCTTATCATCTGGCTTGACATGAAAAACTAATACTTTAAAGAAAAAATCCGCGTACAAATTATTTTAAGAGGTCTATTAAGCATGAGTGTGTGCAATTTAATAAATTACCGTCTAAAATATGAAATGAAAGCGTCTTTAAAAACATATAAACAAATCCGTAGCGCTTCGTTTTTAGATTTGGGTATCAGTTGCATGATCATCTGTCAAACTAATAGACCTCCTGTGCCTGACACACAGGCAAGAAAGGCATGCCGGGGTCCTCACAATGTTTTCCTTCACCGTTTGAATGTTAAATGCGTCCATAGAAATAAAGACAATTGGTGCACAGCGTCGAACCTACGACCTCAGGAATGAGAGGCCAATACTGCTTTAGAGTGTTTAATCAATTTAAAAGGGCATTACATATCATAATTAGCCCAGAAGCCTATAATTATAATGATCTGTTGAAGCCCGTTCATATTTATTATATAAAAAATATATTTTTTACTGAGAAGTAAAGTTCTTTAAACTTTTGTCTACGTTTTAGCCTTGGCGATTGCAATTCTCCTTGATACGTCAACGAACAAGACCTTGTACGAATTTACTAAGCGAGTCCCCGATACATCAATACAATCAGTATTCCTCAGTAAATGCGTAAAGCTTACTATTTGTAACTGTCAGCGCCATTTTTAGAATGAAGTAATCCATTAAGATTTCCGTTATTTCCTTTTAAAGTAAACTTTATCATTTGGGCATTCTTTGTATTGTTTGATCATATATAATTAAACTTTTAAAAGCTGGAAAGATTTTGATGATACGAGATGAACTTTTTTGAGGGTTTAAATGGATTTGATTTAGATTTACAATTATATATTTTTTATTTATTAAAATATCGAACTTAAATGATATTGCGGTGTGTTACCCTAGTTATCTTATGGACACGTAAATATGATCGTAATTAGCTTTGATATTTTTCTATATGACGTCTTTAATTGTTATACATTTCAAATCTTTGGGTATGGTTTTATTTTGGCCATGTACCATTTGTACATAGCAAGTGAATTAATGACGTCATCGTCATTTTAACAAACACAAATCAATCTTAAGAAATATAGAGTCATATTGACTTATATAGAGACATATTACTTTCGGGTATAGATAGGAATTAAGTGTATGGAACTGGGGTTTTCTCTCAATTTGAGAACTTTTTACAACATACTATATATACTCTTTATCCATAGATAACTAGACCTTTTTTTACAATTAACAATTGACTCACGTTCCAAATTCAAATTTCAACAGATCCAGAACTAATCGGGCATCACTAATCCTAACTAACGTCGACCAGAGAATATTGACCTCTTAGACTTTGTATTTGAATGGTATCGTTATGTCTTTGGGGGTCAAAGTTATTTGGACGGGGGTGAAACTTGTACGACACTCGCTAAACAGATGTATCATATTGAACGTGTACTCCGTAACGCGCCATTTAAACGTCTTCAATGTACTGAAATAAATTTGGTTTAAAGTCATTTTTAATATTACCAAGACATTATTCTGTAAGTAAGAAGTTAGAATGTTTGTCTTTATTATATGCGCAATTTGCATTCAAAATAAATAAGGGCTAAAACTCATTTAAGTATATAAAAGCGTTTATTTCTTATAAATGTGACATATTTCTGAATTATGGGCAAAAGTAGTGGTGGAATCCATTTAAAGGCCGGCAACGCACCCATATGGATTACAGGGTCTCATGTCAGTAAATAAAAGCCAGCAAAAAAGCAGTAAAGTAGACCGTCTGCCCACTGAAGTATTTCCGACCAATTCGACTTAGGGTCTTTAAGAAATGAGAGTGACAATTCTTAAAAGGCCGGGAACACACTCGCGAGCCCTCTGACTTCCCAGAAACGCCCCAAAGCTGGTGATATCTGGTGACACATCTTTAATTTTGTTAATTTAGAGTGATAGAATAAACATACTTCTAAATAATTTGAAAGTTTTACATAGTTTAATAAAACATAGTTACAAATAAACTAATATGTACATTGACTTTTCAGACTTTCTGGTTGGACTCAATTCAGCAAAACCAACAAGCCACAGCTCCATGTTATTTATTAAACGGCAAAAGCTCTACAAAATGTAGCGAAACAAATGGAAATGTTTCATCAATATTTTCCAACGAAAATTACATCAAGCTCAGAATTCTTATGGTTTTAAAATTTTCTGTTGAAGCTGGTTTGAAGTTATTATACAATGCTTGGTTTATTGGTCTGATAAGCTGATAGATACAAAATAATTAGGACTAAAAACATTTTTATTTAGTTATTTTTGTATTACTAATATATTCTAGTAATTCATAAATATAAGAGACAAATATTACTTTGTAACAATTTTTTGACAAGACTTTGCTTGTTTGCCCAGGGTTTAATATGAGACCTATTTTAAGTGACAGAAACGGGAAAGTGGTAGGTGTGACGCCCGTACTTCAAAAAAGTATTAAAGGTCAATCTAACACTAAATTAAGATTCAGAGTCGAGACTTAGCAAATTTTTAAACGTACAAAATACAATACCTTCTCGTCATACGGAAGTTATGTAATACAATAATTATTCATTATATATTTTTGGTGTTTTCACAACAGAAAATCTAGTAGATAGGCATCTAAAATTCGTCGAAAATCAAAAGTCGCACCGAGACCCAACCGCTGATATACGAATAAAATAAAATTTTAATTAATTCAACATAAACGAATTTTCCCTAGATTTCAAACACACTCTACGCCGTCAATCTCAACGGAGATTAATCGCGAAATAAAATTGCCATATATGCTTATATAAACACCATGTCTAAACAAGTCCGCGCTCGTCTTTGATTACTCGATGTAAACAGAGGGAGTACAGTAAATAATTTCAAGTCTTGCGGATATTAAAAGTTGGAGTATGTCAAAAGATTTTTCATACTTTTCGATTTGAGAACATAACATCGACTTTAACATGACGTGGGAAGCGGTGTTACTAGTTTCAAATTTTTCAATAGAGGCCTAAAAGTAATAAAATATCAAATACAAAGTAAATAAGTCGATAGTATTGTCTTTTGTTAACATAGATTTTACACATTTAAAGAAAACACATTTTTTTTTAATACAGATAATACAATTTTCTCTACAGCTGTGATACTTTTTGACATTCAACACCTTTTGTCTTCAGTCACCGTGACCACGCACGCTGAAAAGCAGGCGAAATGTCGGAAAAATTTATAATTATGTGAAATAGTTATAAGTTTACATAGCTTCAATCCGGTAAAAAGTGGTACTTTAAATAAGTCTAATCAATGCTCAGAAGAGACACTAGCGAACTGTGGAATCGACTCCCGGTGGGGGTCTTACCTGGGAGAACCCTTCAACTGTTTAAAAAATAGGATATTTCATTTTCAAAGACCGGCAACTTACCCCCTAAAATGGGTGCTATTGCTGCCCTTTTTGGTCCGTAGGCTTATTCCCCCCCTAGTTTAAACAAATAAAAAAATCTTAAATATCGAGCTTAGAAATTTAAATATTAGTGCAATTTTAAAATTTGTCAATAACCGTTTAAATACAGTATTCTATAAAAGGATGTATGTTAACACTTAGGCCATTAGGGAAAATATATATTTTCCTCACAGATATATTAAGCTAAAAGATGTATAAACATATATTACTAGGGAAAACGTGAGCATATTACAAAAACAACACTCAACTTACATTTCAGTAGTTTAAATACAATTATTCACATAAATGTATTCACCCGCAATCGAACCAAAACTTATTCCAAACGCGTCAACGACTAAGCCACTAGGCAGCTGATTATAGTGATAAAAAGGTTATTGTGCGTCAAGAGATAGTTAGGAGACATCAATCAGGAGTAAATTGAAACTAGCCCTTACCATTGATCACTCAATCTAACCTCACCGAAAGGTATTCGGTCGTTATTCACCTGACAATCGAATCCAATAAAATCAAAAAGGTTTTAAACATAGTAGAAAATTAACATTGTCAGTTTCAGATATAGAATGGAAAAGTATTGATTGTTGTCTTAGATCGCTATTATTTCAAAAATTTGATTAAGTCTAGTGCGTGTTCTTTTAGATTATGGATAATATTGTATACGATTAACTATTAGGAGGAAAGTAATGTACCAACTGAATTGTCTTATTATGTTTAGTAATGTTAGTAACTCATCGAATCTTGACAGATTCTGAATTAGACAAAGTGCTGTCCGTATAGCAATACAGCTGAAGAGACGTTGTTAGATGTCCAATATATGGTCACGACCGATACAACACAGAACAAATTATGGGAATAAACGTAACCGAGACTTTGGTTGAACATTTTTTTTTTAATTTGCTGTAAATATTATCCAAAAAGTTGTTAAAATAAATAATTAGTGCTTCATCTTCCTAGTTACCAGCTATTTACTTAAGTTATAGATATACATAAGCTACTTAATGCCTCAGACGACCATATAGTCGAAGAATTACCTAAAGAAACTATAAATAAAATAAGGCATGTCAATGAAACCTATTTCCAACAAAATTATAACACACTTTCCCTATTTATGAACACTTTACCAGTAAACCAGTATTGTATGATGTACAATGCAACTTCAAACGTTAGTTCATTTATTTTCAAGGCAATTTTTGACTTGAGATACGAATGTTACAGTAACTTTTAAATAGTTACACCCCAGCTTCCGATAGATGCCGCTTGTATGCTGTCCTACATTCCGGTGTGCCTAATCGCGGGCAGCTCATTTCATCTTCGGATGCATTTCTTATGTCTGCACATTAAAAGGACTGTTTCCAACTGAATACGTGTTTAAAGGGCTTTCAGGATGATAAAGAAATGCTTTAATTGGGTCGGTTTATCCCATTCGAGGAAATATATCATCGTAACTTCTTAAAGCAAAGTATGTCCAAGCTTTGAAGTTAAGGTAAAAGCTTCGTTTATGTCAAACCCAGACTTACACGTAATGTATTAAAGAAAGCACTTTGAAAGAGACTACTTTAGTTAAAGGAGAATAAAACATATTTGATCTTAATGTAAGTTGATAAAAAAGTTGGCTCTTAGATTCAAGATAAGCTATTTATTTATTCAAGTAACTTTTCATTCATGTTTAAACACATAAACTTTAAGTGTGACTTATATGTATAATAATAATAAAGACCGTTTATTTTCAATATTTACAAATGTTGTATACACGGTTTAGATTTGTTATATATGTTAAATTCCTCTAGTACCATTCATCGGAAGAAGAGGATCACGGCCTTCCAGCTTTTAACAAATGCTTCTATCTGTAGCTTCTATTCGCTTCTTGCTAACGTTCCTATATGTTCTATTCGCCCCTTTTCAAGGCAACATATACATATAACTCTTCACCTTCCCCTTGGTCCTTTCCATATAGTTATCTTTTAAGCATAATACAAGACATCTATAACTTTTGTGTTTCGTCTTATTTTTTAGTTTTTTAGGTTTTATATATATTTTTATTTTTTATGTCGACGTTTAGCAGTCATATGTGAGAGAAGGTACGATACAAGTGTCCAAGTCCCTATAAAGTAATTAAAAATTTTAATTATTGAATTACGAACGCACACACCAAGTTGTGTAAGATATGAAAGTGACCGGAAATTACGTCACAATAATCACTAATTTGATTAGCCATAAAGCCGGGTAATAGCGAAGTAAACGATTAAACTGAATACCACATAAAAAATACAATGCTTCCCTGTTTGATGTCCGCTCGTAAAGACAAATTGCTTTTTAAAGAGGTAGAAGTTCACTTCGAGTAGAGAATGAACTGTGACGACATAGCTTGTTCTATTCAACAACAACAATAAATGTATTAAAGTTCAAAATATTCGCAATGATTTTGTTAATTTGTTATTGCAATAATGAACTGAAATTCTTTTATTAGAAACATTATCCGTGAGAGTGTGGTTGGCCCTATTTATTTTTAAAATATCATTTATACCCATTGATACAGACTGTAACAAAACAATTTAAGGAGAATCTAAACTTGATACATTTTGTTGCAAGGCAATTCGGCTGTAAATAGTCAAATTTAAACGTGGTATTCTAAATGCGATGTTAATCCACTATGCTTATAAACAAACAGATTAAAGGACTAATTCGATACGCGATTCGTTAATTATAGTTATAATTATAGCAGAGCGTGTGTCCACCATCTGTCGGCAACGAAATTGGGTTAGACATTAATCACACTGCTAATGATAGCGATTCATAACATTCACTATGGGAATATCTGCCCACTTGATCTTTGTTTATGGTGTTCCTGATTAGAAGTCTTTGCCGTATCTTTGAGGTTCATGAGGAATTTCTATGGTAAACTGATAACCGGGCTTGGTACATCTGTTTGCGCTATATAAGTCAAGAACGATGAAACAGTGACTTGACAAAATCAAATACGGAGCATAGTTGCTGGAAATATATAGTAATATCTAGAAAATTCTTTGAAATATGCACTGACATTGCGGAGTTTAAAAAAGAATATTTGTACTTTTAAAAGCATTTTGCGTTAAATGTTTGTAAAGCTTTCGCACCATTCCGAATTTAAATTTAGATTTTAATAAAGCTCCACATATTGCTATAAAATTACAATAAGGAAATCCAAGGTAATAGCAAAAACAGAAGTCCAGATGTTTTCCAATACATATTGAATAAGCCCGCCTCGCATAAGCAGGCCATTTGCACCTCAATATATGGCTGAATGAATATATGAATAGTATCTCAACTATTTTTCAATTTTCCACAACAATAGGCATACTCATTATCATACTGAAAGGTTGATTGATGACCGAGTTTTAAATTGCATCCGACGCACACATATATATTGTATGGGACCTACTACTTATACAGATATGTTTTAAGTTAATAAAAAGTCAACAATATAATATTTTACGTAAGAGACACATTTAATAGTTAAAACTACTTTTATAATTATTATATATTTATGCTAACGTCAGCAAGTATAGTAATGCTCTAATAAGTATCTACAGTAATCCCCCCTAAAACGCGGTAGACTTGGGCCGCGTTATAGGAAAACTCACACGGATTTAATAAAGTTATTTAGTTAATTTCTTTAACAACACAATTGAAACAGATGCAATGGTACCGAAAACTAATTATGGACTTGACGAATATAAATTTCACACGACATAAATATAACTTGAGACACCTCCGCGTTATACACACTATGCTCACTCCCCGTACCGCGTTTGTACGGGGTCTTACAATAATACAATAAAACCATACCAAGATATCGCTACAATTGCTCCTATTGTTTGAGAAAGTCGTCCAGCAATTATAAGAATATTGACTACAATTAGGGATCATTGTTTTTGTGCGTGGGAGTTCTGTCACAAAACATATAATGGGAGTAGGAATACGACAAACAAACCTGCATCCGACCGTGCATGACATACGCTAGCGTAGTCTTTGCGCATTGTGCCCCCTCCCATGTTCACCGGCTACAGGTGCTTCAGTCGCAATTCATGAGAATCACGACCGGTGCGCCCTTCTATGTGAGAAACGTCGATCTCCACCACGACCTGGAGCTCCCTACCATAGCCCAATGGATGAAGTTGGCGTCCACACGCCACTTTGACAAGGCTAAACACCATCCCAATCCGCTGGGGCGTAATAGCATCAACTATTACCCCTTCCCGACAAAAAAGGCTCGTAGGAGGCCCCGACACATACTAACGGATCCGGATGATCCAATTACCGTAGCAAACGATAAATTAAAAGCCGCCCGCGCGGCTAAAAATAATAAAAATAGCCAATCACAGATTAGGGTAAAAAACCGCCTTCACCGGGGAAGGACCTTTACTTCGCACTTCGCTCACTCCAGTGAGCTTCCGTCCTGCCCTTCAGGCGATTGACCGCCCCGCGACGGCCCAAGCCGAGGTTCGAGTCTCACAGGAGACGCCCTTGCGCTAGCCGCGGGATAAAACGCCATTCTGGCCGAGCTACGCTCGCCAAAACAGCCCGAGCTGAGCTGTAAAGGCCCTTAAGGCCAACAGCGAGATTCCTTCTTCAAAAAAAAAAAAAAAAAGACACAAACGTCTGAGCTTTACAATAGGTGTGGGCTGCCTTTTAAGTTTCAATAGAGATATTGTCTTTGACATGTAAATGAAACTATTTTATCCTACAAGATTTTTTATGTCCTTTAAAGTATTGGCTTTAGCATGCGTGCATGAGTTCGCATTTTCGGACCTACCTTCCCCGGCTGTGCACCAAGACTTTGTTTCTATGTGCGCAGTTAACATTATCTTGAACTGTGAAGAGAAACATCGTGAGACTTGCCTTACACCCAAAAACCCGACGGCGTGTGTGACAGGAGGCTGATCCCTCACTTGCCTATTAGATTGACGAATGACCGTGAAACAAATACATAAATATGAGGCCCAGACCCAAAAAGGTTGTAGCGCCACTGATTTATTTATTTAGTTTATGAGCTCAAAGCTTTAAAGGCGAACGTTACTAGTATAATCATTTGTTAAAGTTCCGTGTAATTTTAAGAACAAAAAATCTTACACAAAATTATTTTATGACTCGATTTTTTACACTCCAGTTTTGTTGGCATAATATAAGTCTATTTATATATTTAATAAGACATACGAATTGAACTACTACCTAAAATATAACTTTGTAATAGCTGCTTGGTAGTATATGGACACTAACTATACGCTTATTTTACTCGTATTCTAAGTAAAATCGGAGTTAAATTAACCGGATACTATAGTTAAGATTCTATTCAAGGCGGCCGCGGTCGCGTGAAATTTTAAACAACCCGAAGCCACCCCAACGCTGCAACGTGGGAAACCATCGCATTACAAACATTTTCGAATACAAATATACAATAATTTAAATTCTATATAATTCGAATTTTAGTTAATGTAACTGGGCAAGGTAAGAGTGTAAAACCAACGACTAACTTGTGTTAAAAAAATATTTTAGGAAGCGGAAAATCTTCATTTACCTAATAACTATTACTTTTTTAAAGTTGTAGTTTTGTTTAGTTTAATTTGAGTTTTCTCTATCTATGAAAGTACTAAATTGACTTATGTTTTCGTTTTCGTATATTTTCTTTAACAATCTGTTTTGGCTTTGTATAACTATATTGTCTGAGTGTTTTCGTTTAAATGTATAATTGTATATGATATAAATAAATTGTGATAACACAAACCGGCGTTTGTCATTAGTTTGTTATTTGTTTTCTGTAAATGACCAATTACAATAAAATTACGCTACTTTAAAAAAATACTCTGTAACAATCTGTTTACCTTTTTAAAGGCAAGAAGTTCGTACATATGGAATTTAACACACCACACCTTCAAGGATCTTTTTACTTGCTGCATGACACTAAATTTTGTAAATATATTTACATCTATAATTTGACATTTCCTTTATAACTTTTTTCTCAATGCCCATGGGCGTGCCGTTAAAAAACACGACATTGTTCGTTCACCATTAGCATTACTGGTAGCCACAATCGATACGCCATTGTTACGAAATGACAGTGCAATTTGATTTTCAGATGACTTCCAGTGGGCTCCGACATGAGGCGGTTCAACTTCGCCAGACAATTGCAGTTAAACTTTGGACGCGAAGTTACAGAATCGGACAGGCGGATGAGAATTGAAAATATTTACATTTGTGTTTGTGTAATATTGTTGCTGCATAAATTAGCTTAAGAGGAAGAGTTTGAGTTGTCTAATGTATATAAGTTGGAACATTTTAAATTGCATTATAATAATAAACACTTAACACAATAAAATATGTTTTTTTCTGAATTAAGCTTGGAGATGCGGACTGTCTAATGACAGTATTTTAGTTAAAAATATAAGTAGCGCTACAACCTACAAGTTCTCTTGGCATTTTTGATGGACAAGACCATAAAATAATATGCATTTTACTTACTGATTTATAATACGAAAGACTGATTTATAATATACTTGGGGATTTTTAAAATATAATATTTAACCAATTCAATAAATCAATTAAACAAATAACATTTACAGATATAACATAAGTCTCACGAGCTATTTAGACCAATCCAAATATTTATTACCCCAACAGAACCCTGAAGTATAAATAACTGAAATGAATAAAGGGCGGAACTGTCTTTTGATACAATACGTGATACGAGAGAAGGAACGCGGGTGGTCCGTTCTCAAGTGGCATTCACAACTAAGAACAGCGCAATATGTATTATAAAGAACTAAGTAACCCTGTAATTCGTAGCTGGATTTTATATAGGTTAATAAATTGACAGTCCCTCAGAAAATGCTCAAACGTCAGATTTCTTAATATATATTATAACAGATATTTCACTGATTTATTCTTGTTTAAACTAGAAGTATATAATGATAAATATATCTTAACGACAACATTAGGTACCTACGTTACCTTTAAAACCTACTCTTAAAATAGTCAGGTTCATCTAGATATAGCAAATGCAAACTGATTTTGTCATAATGTATTAAATAGTTTTCATCAAATCTAATTATATAATTCGAATAACAGCTTTGCGGAGTTTGAAGCTATCTTATGTGAAGTTTCAATTTCAAGTTGAAATACATTAATGGAAACCCGCTCAAGAACTATTTATAATAGTGGTCTCACTATTACTCCAAACTAAGACATCGGAGACGTTTCACGGAGATGAACAATTTCCTACCGCGACAAGATTTACACTAGTTCGCTATTTTTTATGCAAATTTAGTGAATGCCAGACTTATTCATTAAAATTCTATGTACAAAACAATCTCAGTAGGTGGTTATAAATATATAAGTATATTTTATATGATATACTATATAATGTAATCTAAAGTATTTGTTGCCAGTGCGTGCCTATGACTATTAAGGAATAAAGCATGCGATTGGTATTCTTAAAATCGGTTATTTATTAATACTGATAATAATAATTTTAAAAGAAAGAAATCGTGTTTATTATTTTCTTCGCATTTAGTTGGAATACTCAAATACAAACCGAAGGTGACAAAATATGAAGTTATTTGTTGACTCAACATTGGCTATCGATCTCTATGGTCAAATATTGTTTTTCCCTCGACGCTGATAAAATATTGAACCTCAAATAACATTTAGACAATTTCGTCTTAAACTTTTTTATTTGGGAATAGTTTGGTACTTGAAAACACTCCTACTCACTAGATTTTCGTAGTAGTTACGTTATTATAGCTTTTAACTTAATTCAATACCGCTAAACAATGTTATAAATGTAAAAATAAGCGTAAACAAGGTTGATAAATCAATTCTTTGTCAACCAGGAAAAAAACCTATATATTTATTATGATTCATGTGTGCTTTAAATTAGTAGCATATTTGTACACAATTCGTGTTCGTTATTGGTTAAATCAAAGAATGCCGCACACGAAAATTACACAAAATGGCAGCGCATTATACATGTATAACAATAAAAACAAAACAAATTGCAAGAGAATAAATAATAAACTGACAATTAATTAGGAGGACAATAACAGTTCAATTTTCTTCGAAATATTATAAATAGGCATTTGATAATATATTTTTTGTTAATTCTCTATTGCAGTAATATGTTTATGAGTCGTGTGGTTTATTTATAGCGACGAATGCATGTACACCAATTTTTAATAATTTAACCTACGTATGTTTAATTAAAAACTGTATTAACATTCTCATTAATCTTAGTTAAACTAACTAGAGGTTAAACTTAGAGATTACGAATAGCATTGCTGTGAATAAATCGCTTCATCTTTCAATCATGCGCCCTTTGAAAGCATAATTGAACTAAATCATCAATTTAACCAAACTCGATGTTTATCTTGCTTAAATAAAGAGTTCTTGTTGCTCATTAGCGCTATCTTGAACTCAGAAATGTTTCGCTGCCTTACAAACGTTCATTTGTTTATCGTTAGATTAGTAACGTCAATAATTGGAACAAACATAAATCTGATTTTTGTTGTCGGTATGAGGAAAATTAAACCGCTTGTAATAACAAATGGATATGCAAAAAAAATTAATGTTTACATTTCGAAATTCAACCCGGCTTGACGTTATATACAAATTTTCGCGACATAATTTTACGCACTATTTAAAATCTTTTTCATAACTAAGAGATTTTAATGGTAATTATTTATAGGGATTTTGTAAATAAATGTTTGCTTGTGTACGAATAACCGCATTACAATGCACGTTATGTATAATCATGTAAACACACATCTAATATTAAACGCCCAATAGGAATCATTAAATCAAAACCGCAAGCTAAATACCACGAAAATCAATCCTAGAACACCACTGACCACATAAATAAATGAAATCATAGATAAACCACAAGATTTTTCACTTACGCTGATCGAAGAAGCAGCGATCCAAACCATTCATAACGTACAAAACAACATAGTGCACTACACAATTTATTTGTCACACAAACTGTTACACTTAAAAATTCACAGTGCACTCAAATCGGACTCAACGTCAGGGCGGGTGCTTCGTATACTGGCACAGATTTCACAGAAGTATAACCGTTACGACGGTCGGCGCGCGACTAAATTGCGCGCGGCGCCCGTGCCGCTACAGGGTTGCGGGGAGAGGGATGCGTGCGTTCGGAATTCAACTTCCCACGTGCTTTGCGCCGTCCCTTTCTTACAGGACGGGTTAGCTTTTAAAAAGTCGACAACGCATCGATACGCCTCGGGCGATGCTCAGTAACCTTGTTTATGCGTACTGCAGCTAATAATAACGCGCGAATAACACTCGAAGCGCATTTTGTTTTTTTTATTGCACTTGTGCGTTTAGCGTTTACTTTCCGCTCGAGTGCGTACTTGTTTGTTGTTGTTTATAATGGCTACTGTTTCAATAGTGTCGTATTAACCCTTTAGCTTGCGGCAAATTATTATAAGAGCAATATAACGTAATCTTTATATTATATTAATGTTTTTAAAAGTTTACGTACTACGTAACTTTTGACGTTTTGTAACTTAAAATAATTCCTGTTACGTGTAAGTTATAATGAAAATACATTTAGTTTAGTGATTTTATTTGTATCTAGGCTAACTAACTTAGTTTTCTATGTCAACGAAACTATACAATTTTTATATTAAGTTCTTACCCTGTTTTTTTACATATATTTGCAAGCCGCAGGGTTTTTTTTTGTAATTTGATTCCCAAAATAAATGACATGATTGATATGATCACACCGTTAACAACACACATAGTTAGAAAGACAAAGTGCATCCGCGACAAAAGGGGAGTAACTCCAACTTTGGAGATAACCCACAAAAAACTTAATGTGTTTCTCAAAATTCTATATCGGTGGTCGAGTGAAAGTATTAGGGTTGTAACATTTCAAATTTCATCAAACCATAATTTTAAGTACGATTCTAAGATGAAAACGTCATTTTGAAGGTGAAGGTTTGTATGACTAAATGTTTCTGTTTTTATCTTGCAAATAAGTCATATTTGCCTTTTGTTTAATAGTCTTATTGTAGTTAAATCAAGTATTTGTATAGGTATTTACTTTAGTGCACTAAGACACTATTTTCTTTTCTTTTAACTTAGCATTTGTTTTTCTTTAAAGTATGTTGGAGTTTGTTTAATGTTTATTTCAGTTTTCTCTATGTATTAAAGTACTTAATTATCTTATGTTTTCTGTTTCGTATATATATTTTAAGAATCTTTTTTGGCTTTGTGCATTTTCTAAGTGTTTTCTTATAAAATGTGTAGTTGTAAGATTACATATAAATAAAAAAATACAATTTACTAGTAATAGCGTTAATCCTTGCGTTAAATTTTTATCACTTCGACGTCCGTCGTTCCACGTCGTTAAGAAGAGCGTACCAATTCTCAAAAGGCCGACAACGCACTTGCGAGCCTTATGGTAATGTGAGTGTCCATGGGCGATGGTATCACTTAACATCTAAAGAGCATCCTGTCCTATTACAGAAAAAAAAAAGAAATAAAAGGTGTCCATATAAGATTGTGGTGTCATTTTTGTTTGTCTACCTTAAGATGTGACAACCCTAATGGGTTATCTATCTGTCACTCACCACAGAGTATTTTAACAATTTTAACTCAATGCCAGAGATAGGCCGTCAACTCATTGTTGAAAAGTCTCATCGGTATACTTTAAAAATTGATTTACGACTTATAAAGATTATTTTTGAATTTTTACACGTTTCTCGTTTTAGCTTATCGTGGGCTTTGAGAAATTCTTTAGTAGATTACAGAGTTTTATACTGTTAGTTCGATATTTTAGGAAATCCATGAATATTGTATAAAAATTGGAGTCATTTGATGATGAATTGGTTGAGTAAATTAATTAAAAGGAGAAATAAAAAATTAGTGGCCCTACAACCTTGTTAGGTCTCTTGTGCCTGACGACCGGTTTCTTCACTACGTATATATTTTCTGACACTTTGACAGAAAGTCCAATGTTGCACAGCCGGGGATCGAACCTATGACCTCAGGGATGAGAGTCGCACGTTGAAGCCGTTAGGCCAACACTGCTCTAATTATTACGAAATACATTATCATAAATATCACTAAAAATGTAGCTAACATTTCTTTGATAAGTCACAATGGAAATTAAATTGCCAAATATATTTTAATATGGGACAGGAGGCAAACGAATAATTTTGTATAAAGTGATAAGCGCCGCCTATAACCGACACCTGTAACACCGGGGACTAGCGGGTGTGTTGCCAACTTTTCAGGGTCTCTGACACCTTCTTTAATTTAACGATACGCTTCGTCTGTAAAAGTCCGCATTAGCCGATCGTAAAATTAATAAGTACTTATATTTATAAATAATATTATATATTTCACAACTTTCTATCGACTTATAAACGGCTTTGATTTTCTTATTTGGTTTAAATTAGTCTATTCCAATATAATTGATGTGTATGTGTGTGAGATGTCATATTTTCTTGTATACTTTATGCATGCATGTTGTTTTAGGAGTTACTAATGAATTACAATCTGAATAAAAAACAATAAACAAACTTTAACGAAGTACAGTGTATTAAACGTTATAACGACTCGGTCCTCAATTAAAGCTCCCACGATGTATGGCGTCATTAGGGATTCCTTGCCGAGTGTTAAGAACATTACAAGGCAGTAATCTAATAAATAAACAGGGGACGAGAGAGGGTCCCGGAGTCCTCCGAAGCCGAAACTAGAATACACCGACACTAGATTTTAATCACTATATATTGATAATAACCTCTGAGTTATTTGATACATAGTAAATATCTGCTTATTAATAATAATAAATACCTTTATTCACTAACCTAATAATATTAACAATATTAAGTACATTTAATAATATTAAGTGATATAACTTTAGCTATTTTTATTTAGTTTCAGTTTACTATATAAATAAATATAAATGAAATCTGAATATTCATAATCTAGTTTTTGAATGTAATGGGGGACAAACGTGCAGGAGGCTCATCTGATGTTAAGTCATACCGCCGCCGCCCATGGATACTTACCATGCCAGAAGGCTCGGAAGGGTTATAGGACCCTAAGTCTAATTGGTTCGGATATATTTGAGTGGGTAGCTGGTTCCATACAGTAGTGGTGCGCGGCAAGAACTTACGGATGTCGAGGTGATACGGCTGGAATTTTGTATTCTGCCATGATGATCAAACTCAGCTGCAGGACCGAACAACTTACTTTTAATTACTCTAGTTACTATTGAAATTTCGTATAATTGAACTTTTAATAATGTTAACGGGATGTTTAAGGTAGTTTTAATATTTTTTAGATAACAAGAAATAAGATTTATAATTTTGGGATACGTTTGTACTAGTACGTAATTTATTTTTCAGTTTATTATACCATTATTATTTTTGTGACAATCATATTTCTGTCACAAATAAATTTTTCATTTTTATTTATAGTGCTTTTAAAACGTGAATCTGTAGCCCTTTTCCGTTGCTACATAGATATTAAACATTTCCAAAAGCTTTACTTTCACGACTGTATTTACTGAAGCATTCCATCAAACGTTTGACAAATATTCGATTGAACGTAACACATGAGCAAATTTAACCCCACGCATTAGTGCAATAAACTTGACAATAACTTAATTCTGGTCTACATAGGGCGTCCCCCGAGCGTCTCTGTCAGGGTTGACAATCGCTTCACTATAATACCATTAGAGCAGTCGATAGGGCACAGGAAGTGAGACACTAACTAAAGTAAATTACATAGATAATTAATCCACGCGACAACCACAGACAGTCTGGCGCGTAGAGCGTAAAAACATCGCCTTTGACAATTTAAACCTTGGAACAGTTTTACATTAATAACATAAAAAAGTGTCGGTCTAGTGGTTTCGGTGTGCGTGAGGTCGTAGTTTGTGCACTTTTTATGCGCATCTAACATTCGCTCGAACGGTGTAGATTAATATCCCAGCTCCCAACTCAGCTCGCCTTAGACTCAAAAAGTCGTCGGCGTGTGTCAGATACAGAAGTTTGATCACCTACTAGCCTATAAGATAGACATGAAAAAGATACAGATACGATTTCAACGCCACTGGTTTGTTTTGTAATTAAAGTACACAAGTTGACATAAGATTCGCTCGCTGGAGTAATCATACTACCGTCAATTACGAAGGTAAGTTTAAAATAAAAGTTTTACAAGTAGAAAACTCAACACTATCTGATTTGCTCGCGAAACTTTGGCGGTGACGGACGTCATGTGCAAGTGTCTCGTCAGCGTAAAAATAATAAAACGCGGAGAAATTTATAAAATACATTTTTACGGGGTATGGTTCTGACGTGGAAGTCAAATGTCACAATTTTCTTGTATAGGACTTTTCATATTTGCTAAGGTCTTAGTTTGAGCGATTTTTATAATTATTAAACGCCTTTTTTATAGAATAGGGGGCAAACAGACATGAGGCTCATCTGATGTTAAGTGATACTCTTAATGCCCAAGGGCTCGCGGGTGCTTTGCCGGCCTATTTATTATGAATTGGTACGCTCTTTCTTGAAGGACCCTAAGTCAAATTGGTTCGGAAATCCTTCATTGGACAGCTGGTTCCACAGAGTGTTGAACGGCAAAATATTCCCTAAAAACCGCAACCGTTGCTTAAAAACCTTAGTTAAACGTTCTAGGAAGACAACATCACCGATCTCTCCAGGCAAATTGTATACTATGAAAACATTAAAAAATAATGTAATTATATATTAAAGTTAAAAATCTTTATATATGTTAATTAAAAAATGTTATAACCGTCTTGATAAAATGTTTTAGTTTTTCCTCTAAATAAAAACAGGTTTAATATTATCTTTACACCTTGCAACGTTGTGAAGAGTCTTGTCGACTCACGGAAAGCAAGCTACTTCACTTTCCAAAGTGTTAAATTTAGTTTAACTTTAATATAACTTAAATATAAATTTGTTTCGCTACTTTTTTAAAGTTACTAAGTATTAACTATCATCTCTCATTTCACTATCTGTGTGTGTTAGGAACCTCAATATGCACCAGTAATTCTGCTTATTTAATAATCATCCTAAGTTAAAAGCTTTCAATTTTTGGGGTTTTAGTTAATTATAATACAAGATATAAAGATCTTCCGCCTTACCAAAGAGGATGTGAGGAAATAATCATTTAGCAGTAGTAACAATATAGATTTTCTTTAAAATATGAGGCTGTCGTTTATTAAATATTCGTTTTCTACATTTTATTTATTTCTATACTTAATAGACTGATTTATTCTTTTTCATATAGTTGTATATGAATAAACATACCTACTGTTGGTTTTGTAAACTATTTAAGGTACCTGTAACAAAATTTTAATAATTAATTAAAAATCACCTTAATATATCAAACAACAAACAAAAGTCTTTGAGATTAAGAATAAGAGTAAAACGTCTTACTCTTACAAACACTCAGAGTCTCTTGTAATGAGCTATACACAAGCCACAGGAAAACGGTAACAATTTAAAAAATAAAATCTATTATGGATTGATAAATTTTATAATGAATTTATGTTTTAAGCTCTACGGGTTAGTTATGTTAGTGTATAGACAACAAGAAGAATCATAATTGAACCTCGTATATGTATATTGTTAATAGTAAAAAGAAAAGGGCGTGACTCCACTTAGCCTGACAGGTTATTACTAAAACAGAATGTTTATAGGTTAATGCTTATAATGACTTAATGTATGTGTTTAGTGGATGCACCCAAATTGTTACCGTTCATTTATAAATTATAATGATAGTAATTTAATGCTGGAATAAAATCATGTATTTAGTCACTAAAAATAATTAGATAGTTACCAAATGTATTAAAAAAACATCATAATAAATGTTCTTATGATTATGCCATTTTTTTATATGTCAAGTCTTACAATTTCCAAAAGAAAACTTAATGAAAAGAGTGGCAAAGTGTTTTTGTCAGCTCTTCTCGCTTACTTATTTAATTTGGAAAGTGGAAAGGTAAATTTAGACTTTTTTAGATTTTATTAAGTTCATTAATATACAAACTTACATGATTAAATGTGATTTGATTCAGATATAGACATACATAAAACATACATTGACTAAATAAAAACAATGCGGTGATCTCTATAAAATTTCAATTGACAAATGAATCAATCGTGACGTGATGATTCTTCAGATATCATTTAAAATATAACCTGTACGTGTATAAAATGATAAAAACATAAAAGATTGTACAATTGCAAAATAACGCGAAATATCGGGATAATTTCGTTACATTCATATAAAAACTGTATTTAATTAGAAACCTATTTTTTATATAACAGGGGGCAATCAGCCAGGAGGCTCACCTTATGTTAATTGATAGACAGAGGGCTTGCATCTGGGTTGCTAGCATATTAAGAATTTGTATGCTTTTTTCTTGAAAGACCCTAAGTCGAATTATTTCTGAAATACTTCAGTGGGTTGCTGGTTCTACGTAATGGTGGTGCGTGGCAGAAACTACTCTTAAAAACGCTCAGTTGTGGAACAACGGACGTGGAGGTGATAAGAATGGAATTTCGTACTTGGCCTCGATGTTCGATGATGAATATTAACTAATATTGATCCGAACAACTCCTCTGGACACTCTCCATGGTAAATGCGGTAGAAGATACAGAGAGACGCCACATATCTGCGCAACGCCAAGGGATGAAGCCGCTCTGAAAGTTTTATTCTAACCACTTGATTTACAATAATAACATCTTTCATTTAAATACAATTGATTAAAATAGCGTAAAACGAAAAGTCTTAATAGTCACGCAAGGTTTAAAAAGTGGACGATATGGGCGTGGTAGATTTGATTTGAAGTAGACAGCTCAAACACGACTCGATTATTATGAAAAACCCTTCACCTCTTCACCTCAGGGCTTATCAGATTGACGGACAGCAGTCTACTGCTTTTATTATTAAGCCAGCAGTGCGCTCAGGCGTGAGTCCAATACAATAAAGCATTAGCTAAAAGTTATTTAAACACATATGAGTCTGTGTTGTCAAAGAAACCTTAGCATTACTGTATGTTTTATCAATGCTTAAAAAATCCTCTCAATTTTTATCAGTCGATAGTTAATAGAATATAACCCAAACTACTGTGTTTATTTTAATTTCAACACTCAAGTATTTCTTTAAAATTTCGTAAAATCTTAACCTACATTGTAATAATAAAAATTTGATAAATATAAATTTATTTTCACATTCGTTTTTTAAGACGTGATTTGTCGTTTAAGATTTCTATTTGCCTGTTAATCAGCATAACATCAACGTGTTGGTGTTTGTGGAATGAGATAGAAATATAAATGTGTTTAAGTGTAACATCAGAAATAAAGGCTATTATTATTATTTAAAATTAATTAAGGTTTCTCGGCATTAATATCAGTTTCAAAGTACTCATTGTCAAGTATGGAGATAACAATTAGAGTTAAAACGAGCTGTTGCATACTTTATACGTCGTTACTACGTTATAAAATAGTCATCCAGTCCACTGCTTTATTGCGCTGTAAAAAACCAGTTAGATTTTACATTATTTATATCGCGCGATTAAAGTATCAATGTCTTATCACATGAATTTTCAGCTTTAGTATTGGATTAGATACTCAAGAACAGAGCTCCAGCATTCAATGTTTCAATAGGCATCTATTATTAATATTAATTATCGTTTAATATAATAACAATTGGGTATTAATAATTGCCAATAGAATGTTTTAAATATAACAAAAACTTATGATACAATGCTATACACGAATTCAACCGCATCTAAGCAAATTTTCGTTTACGTTCCGGTGGTTTTATTTCTTCTAGTAGAAGGAACGACTTCAACTTAAGGTCCTTTAAAATGAATCGTACCAATACTTAAAGGGCCAGCAATTGATTGCGGCTACCGCAGTGTGTGTGTGTCTAGGCTTATTACCACTTAAATTCAGGGGCCAGACCGTTTCCTCCTCTTCCTTATTAGTGACTAGATAGCTCAACTATTGACTAACTAGCGTAGCTCGGAAGCAATGTTCTTATACCGTGATTAGCGCAAGGGCGTCTTCTGCGAAACTCGGATCTTGGCTTGGGCCGCCTCGGGATGGTCAATTGCTCAAAGGACCATCCCCGATGAAAAATGACATGACGTTATAAATTGTAGACATATCGTACGATGTAAATGTAAAAACAACATATTGGCAATAACCGTGCGTTATGAACTCACTGATCTAACTACGATCATTTTTATTTATAAAAAAATATATTTTCAAAGCGTCGACTGAAACTCGTTATTAAACTTAGTGCACATTAAAGCGGTTTCATTATCTGAGAAATAGACATATGAAAGATATAGCTGTTCCAGTCGATTCCATTGTAATAAGAGATTTCCAGCAGTTCCTGACATTAGCTATGTATATATATTATTATTATTATGAGCTCTCGCATCATAAAGATATCGCAAAATAAATATAACCGCCTGGTACACAGCCTTAAGATTTATAACCTTGTGTTAAATATTTTCTTGTGTGCAAAAAAATACTGAATTCGCAGGCACAGAAGGCTGATCTACTTGACTTTTAAAAAAATACGACAAGGCTAGGATCTGTACAAGGAAAGTTAAATAGGTATAACCCGTGGAGTTCCAGGCATAAGAGCTGCAATGGTATAATACCTATAATGCATGACACAGATATGAAACATATTAAAAAAACTAAACCGCGCTTTTATCCCGTATTCATAATACTAGAGCAACGGCTGTCGCAAAATCTAAGCTTGTGGCGGTGGAAGGTCCACACAGCGCGGATAAGTAACGCTGGAACCGCAGGCCCCTTTAATGAAGACGAAACGTCGCCAACCGACTAGGTAGACTGACCAAGGGGATCGGCTCCCAGTAGATGCAGAGAGGCTAGCAGGGCGTATAAGTCAGGGGAGTCCTACGTCCAGAAATGTACATAAATAAAAAGATTCATAATACAGAAAACATACTTTTTATATTTGGTATCCAGTCCTTTTAGACTAAATCTGATACCTAATAGATCAATAACAGATTCAACAGCAATCCTCTGTCAGTGTTACACATAAGCTGTCATTAATTTTGTTAATAAAACGTAATGTCGCAGTGTATTAAGACAAAATAAACAAATAAAAAGCGTCCGCTATTTACAAAGCGGAACAAAATCAACGCGGGCCCGCAAACTTGTATTCGACGGAGGAAAATGTATATTTCTTGTACGCGACCAAGTTTGTCTAAGTTGCTAGTTGCAAGAAAAGGTGAGGTCATGGCGATGAGAGGCGCTTGAGCTGAAGCTATCGTCTATGTATGTATCTAAGCGTTTAATTTAGATAACAAGTGATATTTTTACTGTACTACTAGCCGCTTCTATAGGTACTAACATCTTTAACATTTTTTAATGTAAATATAATATGCAAACAAACAGAATTTTGAGTGACACCGTCTGCCATACACACTGACATTACCAAGTGTGTTGCCGGCCCCTTAACTTATCTATAGTATGAAAGAAAACAGAGGGAAATAAGGTTTAGATTATCATTTTGAACGTAAATTTTAATCATTCATTGCGCAGAATTGAACCTAGGATCTATAGCAATATACACATACTGCAGAAAATTATTATAGCTATAACTAGTAGTTATCATAGTTTCTATAGTATTTCTATATAAAGGGGTAACAATGTCTAGATTTGTCAAGATTGTCGCTGTCTTATGCTAAGTGAGAGCGACCTAAGGCCCGCATATTCTCTTTTCTTGGAGGACTTTTCACATGGAACGGGCGGAAACAGAACAATTTACTACTGTAATACAAATCTAAACTTTAACGTTCCTGAATAAATAAAACTAGGATTGAATTTCACCAGAAAATCAGCATAATTTCTGACTTTGAATATAACTAAAAACTTGTAAAGTGTTTCCATGAAAATAGATTAAAAACCATTTGAAGCATGAATTGTATACGTAGCAAGAAATTGTTGCAAATACTAATTTTCAGTCTAAATTTCAGTGCGTTAATACCCATTGAAGTACCCATACACTAAAATTGTTTAAAAATGATATGTTGCTAAGTCATATATATGTCGCAGATTCAACGCGATTAATAATTGCAAAATTGGTGTTACTACCGTCGTCCGACATTATAACACAGTCAGTGCGCACGTCCGGCGCAGGCGACGTTCGAAACTCAAGTGACTAAAGAATTCACTTACTGCCCCGAAACAGTCGCGCCACTGACATTTGGTAGATCACACAGACTAGGTATTGTCAATTGTCAACGTTGACAATCTACCTTACCATACCACACCGCATTCTACGACTAACTTCATAGTGGCGGGAATTTTAAAATATTCCTTCTCCGACATATATATTTTTGTTTTATTAATTAAAAAAACTTGGATATTGTTCCCTTTGGAGTGGACTCTTGGCCCGTGGGGTTCAGGAGCGCCATTAAAGATAGCCTGACAACCAGGCGCCTGGTAGATAGTACGGTGACCCCAGAGCTGGTGATTTCCTCGAACCAATAAGTATCGCAATACCACCAGACCAAACTTTTTAAAATTGTTTTAAGTTTCTATTATAAAAATGAAATAATATTATGTATAATAAAGGATATTTTCTTTTTTATTTATGCTTTAAAAACTTACCTCCTTGTTCCTAAAACCTACACCAGACTGACTTATTTTTTAAAAAGAGGAGTGTTTCCACTTCCTTTCCAAAGATTTACATTCCAAAAGCACGCTATATGTGTTTCTGTTTACTACATGTTGATTACCACGTGACCATGTGTGCCCACAGACAAATAATCCAGTACTTTTTAACGGAGTTTCTAAAGCACTGCCACAGGGTTGGTTTTACACTGGGAAAACAGCGTTATCGACAGCGGCACTTATTGGTACTAATAC